>NC_090447.1:687111418-687161418 GCF_031143425.1 Pleurodeles waltl | reverse complement strand
GGGCAGACAGACAGGCAGACAGACAGGCAGACAGACACGGGCAGACAGACACGGGCAGACAGACACGGGCAGACAGACACGGGCAGACAGACACGGGCAGACAGACACGGGCAGACAGACACGGGCAGACAGACACGGGCAGACATGGGCAGACAGACACGGGCAGACAGACACGGGCAGACAGACACGGGCAGACATGGGCAGACAGACAGACAGACAGACAGACAGACACGGGCAGACAGACAGACAGACACGGGCAGACGGACAGACAGACGGGCGGGCAGACGGGCAGACGGGCAGACGGGCAGACGGGCAGACGGGCAGACGGGCAGACGGGCAGACGGGCAGACAGACACGGGCAGACGGGCAGACAGACACGGGCAGACGGGCAGACAGACACGGGCAGACGGGCAGACAGACACGGGCAGACGGGCAGACAGACACGGGCAGACAGACAGACAGACACGGGCAGACAGACACGGGCAGACAGACAGACAGACACGGGCAGACAGACAGACAGACACGGGCAGACAGACAGACAGACACGGGCAGACAGACACGGGCAGACAGACACGGGCAGACAGACACGGGCAGACAGACACGGGCAGACAGACAGACGGACAGACAGACAGACGGACAGACAGACACGGGCAGACAGACACGGGCAGACAGACACGGGCAGACAGACACGGGCAGACAGACACGGGCAGACAGACACGGGCAGACAGACAGACGGGCGGGCAGACACGGGCAGACGGACAGACAGACGGGCGGGCAGACGGGCAGACGGGCAGACGGGCAGACGGGCAGACGGGCAGACGGGCAGACGGGCAGACAGACACGGGCAGACGGGCAGACAGACACGGGCAGACGGGCAGACAGACACGGGCAGACGGGCAGACAGACACGGGCAGACGGGCAGACAGACACGGGCAGACGGGCAGACAGACACGGGCAGACGGGCAGACAGACACGGGCAGACGGGCAGACAGACACGGGCAGACAGACACGGGCAGACGGGCAGACAGACACGGGCAGACAGACACGGGCAGACAGACACGGGCAGACAGACAGACACGGGCAGACAGACAGACACGGGCAGACAGACAGACACGGGCAGACAGACAGACACGGGCAGACAGACAGACACGGGCAGACAGACACAGACACGGGCAGACAGACAGACACGGGCAGACAGACAGACACGGGCAGACAGACAGACACGGGCAGACAGACAGACACGGGCGGACAGACAGACACGGGCGGACAGACAGACAGGGACGGACAGACAGACAGGGACGGACAGACAGACAGGGACGGACAGACAGACAGGGACGGACAGACAGACAGGGACGGACAGACAGACAGGGACGGACAGACAGACAGGGACGGACAGACAGACAGGGACGGACAGACAGACAGACAGACAGGGACGGACAGACAGACAGGGACGGACGGGCAGACAGACAGACAGACACGGACGGACGGACGGACAGACAGACAGACAGACACGGACGGGCAGACACAGACAGACAGACAGACACGGACGGGCAGACAGACAGACACGGACGGGCAGACAGACAGACACGGACGGGCAGACAGACAGACACGGACGGGCAGACGGGCAGACAGACAGACACGGACGGGCAGACAGACAGACACGGACGGACAGACAGACAGACACGGGCAGACAGACAGACAGACACGGGCAGACAGACAGGCAGACAGACACGGGCAGACAGACACGGGCAGACAGACACGGGCAGACAGACACGGGCAGACAGACACGGGCAGACATGGGCAGACAGACAGACAGACAGACAGACAGACAGACACGGGCAGACAGACAGACAGACAGACACGGGCAGACAGACAGACAGACACGGGCAGACAGACACGGGCAGACAGACACAGACAGACAGACGCGGGCAGACAGACACGGGCAGACAGACACGGGCAGACAGACACGGGCAGACAGACACGGGCAGACAGACAGACGGGCGGGCAGACACGGGCAGACGGACAGACAGACGGGCGGGCAGACGGGCAGACGGGCAGACGGGCAGACGGGCAGACGGGCAGACGGGCAGACAGACACGGGCAGACGGGCAGACAGACACGGGCAGACGGGCAGACAGACACGGGCAGACGGGCAGACAGACACGGGCAGACGGGCAGACAGACACGGGCAGACGGGCAGACAGACACGGGCAGACAGACAGACAGACACGGGCAGACAGACACGGGCAGACAGACAGACAGACACGGGCAGACAGACAGACAGACACGGGCAGACAGACACGGGCAGACAGACACGGGCAGACAGACACGGGCAGACAGACACGGGCAGACAGACAGACGGGCAGACAGACAGACGGACAGACAGACACGGGCAGACAGACACGGGCAGACAGACAGACGGGCGGGCAGACACGGGCAGACGGACAGACGGACAGACGGGCGGGCAGACGGGCAGACGGGCAGACGGGCAGACGGGCAGACGGGCAGACGGGCAGACGGGCAGACGGGCAGACAGACACGGGCAGACGGGCAGACGGGCAGACGGGCAGACAGACACGGGCAGACGGGCAGACAGACACGGGCAGACGGGCAGACAGACACGGGCAGACGGGCAGACAGACACGGGCAGACGGGCAGACAGACACGGGCAGACAGACAGACAGACACGGGCAGACAGACACGGGCAGACAGACAGACAGACACGGGCAGACAGACACGGGCAGACAGACAGACAGACACGGGCAGACAGACAGACGGGCAGACAGACAGACACGGGCAGACAGACAGACACGGGCAGACAGACAGACACGGGCAGACAGACAGACACGGGCAGACAGACAGACACGGGCAGACAGACAGACAGAAACGGGCAGACAGACACGGGCAGACAGACACAGACACGGGCAGACAGACACGGGCAGACAGACACAGACACGGGCAGACAGACAGACACGGGCAGACAGACACAGACACGGGCAGACAGACAGACACGGGCAGACAGACAGACACGGGCAGACAGACAGACACGGGCAGACAGACACGGGCAGACAGCCAGACAGACAGGCAGACAGACACGGGCAGACAGACAGACGGGCAGACAGACAGACACGGGCAGACAGACAGACACGGGCAGACAGACAGACACGGGCAGACAGACAGACACGGGCAGACAGACAGACACGGGCAGACAGACAGACACGGGCAGACAGACACAGACACGGGCAGACAGACACAGACACGGGCAGACAGACACAGACACGGGCAGACAGACACAGACACGGGCAGACAGACAGACACGGGCAGACAGACAGACACGGGCAGACAGACAGACACGGGCAGACAGACAGACACGGGCAGACACGGGCAGACAGACAGACACGGGCAGACAGACAGACACGGGCAGACAGACAGACACAGACAGACAGACAGACAGACAGACAGACAGACAGACAGACAGACAGACAGACAGACGGAGACAGTGTAAGAATCTCCAACACCGAGTGAGTCTGGGGAATTACTTTATTTCTTTAGATACATGTAAAAGGGAGACGTGCAGTTGCTCCATCCGCCGTTCAAAACCGTCTCTCCTCATCCGTTCTCGAATGCCTCAAACACATACAAGCGCATGTGGAATTCCCCGCGCACGGCATTGGAGAACGGTGGGCATTCTCTACTACCAACACTACATATCTTCTCTTTACAGTAGAAACAATATGAAAATAAACAATATATATGTAGAAACAATATGAAAATAACCATATATAAACCTATAAATAAAACAGTTGAACACATCCCAATAAACCGTTTCTATAGAACATTACCATGAATAATAATCTTTTAACTTGCTTGGTTTTACAATTCTCCTGCCAGATCTACTCCACCTACCACTCCTACAATGGATTCCCTCCAATCTACTAGAGTCACTGGAACTGTTAGATGACCTCAGGTCATTTGATGGAAGATGACAATCATCAGTATTCCCTGAATCCTCTCTATATTGACATTGATGAACATGTTCTTCTCTTTCCTCATTCTTCTCTTCCAACCATTCTTTCCACATATGACTCTTCGGAATTCTAGTCTCCGTTCCCAAGACAACTCCAGTACCCTTACATAGTGACAAAGCAGATACATGCCACACTTTACCATCATTGAGTCACACTAAATTATTGTACACAGCAATTACTCTCATGGGGGAAGAAAATTTACTTTGGCCTTTCATAGTGTGTTTATTGCTCTTGACTCACAACATCTCCAACACACAATTTAACCTCCTTACACTTGTGTCTGTCATCATAATACTTTTTATATTTATCCTGAGCTTTCTCAATATTTGTCTTCACCTCCTCCGGACACCATTCTACTCTTTTAGCAGCTTTGAGCCAACCAACATTATCCTTTGACATGGGAGTTCTACCCCTCATGAGTTTAAACGGACTAGCATTTGTACTGTTACATGCAGTAATCCTAAAGGCCCACAAGGTTTTCCATAATTCTGTTTTCCAAACTAAATTGTTGCAATTAGACCATTGAATCATTCCTTTAAGTACACGGTTAAATCTTTCTACAGAACCATTACCTGCAGGATGGTAAATTGAAGTAGTATGATGTTTTATTCCATTCCTTCCCACATAATCTTGGAAAGCAGAAGACGTGAATTGTGTCCCATTGTCCGACACAATACATTTTGGTAAACCCTCTCTTACAAAAATGTTATCCATAAATTTGATGATACTGCTTACATCAGCCTTCCTTACAATTCCTACCTCTGGCCACTTGGAAAAGTGATCTACAAGCACTAACAGGAAGGTTTGCTCTTCACCTTCACCAATTGGTCCCATGACATCAATACCTACTCTTTCCCATGACATGTTGGGAGAAGGAATGGGATGTAAAGGCGGTCTCAACATCACATGTATTTTATCTGCATTTTCACAAACATGGCAATCTCTCACCATTCTTTCTACCTCCTTATCTATCCCCGGCCACCAGTACCAATGTTTCACTCTATTCTTAGTTTTACCGATGCCAAGATGGCCTTCGTGGCAAATCTCAAAATTTTTCCCCCATAAGGTGATGGGAGGTATAACCTTTCCATTCCTAAGAAATAGACCTTCTTCCATAGTTAATTCGTCCCTTACTTCCCAAAAAGGTAACACATTTTTATTAACCATTTTCTTTAATGGCCACCCTTTAGTAATCATGACACTCAATTCTTTCATCGCCTCATCCAAGTTCTGCTCTGTATTCCATTCATCTCGCATGATACCATTGCATACACCTTCCTCTACAATAGCCACCCACATGTCATCTTTACAATCTTCATCGGAATTCTGAAACTCATCCGTATCGTTGGATGGCAAAGGCATGCGGCTTAAGAAGTCTGCAACCGTATTCTTCACTCCAGGTAAGTATTGCACCACATAGTTGTAATCAAACAAACGTACAGACATTCTGGCAAGCCTAGGAGAAGCCTTATACAACCCCTTCGTGGTTAAAACCTTCACAAGTGGTTTGTGGTCACATCTTAATATGACTGTAGTACCCCACACATACTGTCTAAAATGTTCCAATGCCCATACACATGCAAGTGCCTCACGCTCAATAACTGAATACTTCTCTTCAGTAGGAGTTAATGAACGTGAGGCAAAAGCAATAGTGTCTTCATACCCCTCCTTACTAATTTGGGTGAGAACCGCTCCTATTCCCTTGCAACTAGCATCAGTTGTAATGACACATCTAAGACTTGGATCAAAGCCTTGCAAAGGTGGAGCTTTGCAAATATCATTTTTCAACATGTCAAAAGCATATTGACACGCATCTGTCCACAAAAACTTGTTCCTTACTTTGAGCAATTGCCTTAAATCATATGTTTTCGTAGAAAAGTTATTAACAAATTTGGAATAGAATTCTACTAAACCTAGAAAAGCACGGACCTCGTCCTTATTGTGAGGATTAGGTGCCTTGCTTATTGCAGACAATAACTCCTCCTTAGGTTTAATTCCCTGAGCAGATACAACATGCCCCAAGTAATTGACATGGTCACAAGCAAATTTGCATTTACTAAATTCTGCCGTCAGGCCCTTTTCATCCAACGTATTCAATACTTTTAATAAAGTCTGATCATGATCATCTCTTGACCTCCCCATCACCAGGATATAATCTTGGAAGACCATCGTATTATCTATTCCTGCAAGAATTGAGCACATTAACCTTTGGAACATGGCTGCTGCTGACGCCAAACCAAATGGTACTCGCCGAAACCTGTAACATCCAAAGGGTGTAATGAAAGCAGTCAAGTCCCTACTACTGGGATGTAACCGTACCTGATGATAGGCCGCTTTTAAATCAATGGTGGAAAACCATTTCATTCCTCTAGTGCGTGATAACATTTCACTAATATGTGGTAAGGGTACTTGATCAACTAGTACATTCTTATTAAGATCTCTCAAGTCGATGCATAATCGTAAACCCCCATTGGCTTTCTTCACCACGACTAATGGGGTCACCCACTCAGAAGATTCAATAGGTTCTATAATTTTCTCTTCTTGTAATTTATCCAATTGCAGTTTAACATCTTCCTTTAATGGAATGGGAATATTTCTTACTTTATGCACCTGTGGCACAGCATCCTTTTTTAAATGAATAAGGTGCATAAAGCCTTTCATTTTTCCAGTCTTCCCCGTAAATAATTTGGAGAATCTCTGCAGAACCAGTTGACCAATTCCTAACCCTTTTTCTATAGACAATACCGGTTCAGGATTATTGGGGTCCAATATTATACCCAATTTCCTCTGATCAATCCATCCCAAAACGGAAGGGCCAGTGACTGCAATATACAATTTTCCAAACATTTGTCTGTTCTTATACTGGAATTTCAATTCCTTGTAGCCTAACAATTCGATAATTTCCCCAGTAAATGTCTTGATTGTTATGTCTGGTGAGCATAACTCTTCACCCACAATATGTTTGAGACTTCTTTCCCACACATTTTGATTAATAATAGTGCAGAGGGAGACGCAGAGGGAAGGAGACGCAGAGGGAGGGAGACGCAGAGGGAGGGAGACGCAGAGGGAAGGAGACGCAGAGGGAAGGAGACGCAGAGGGAGGGAGACGCAGAGGGAGGGAGACGCAGAGGGAGGGAGACGCAGAGGGAGGGAGACGCAGAGGGAGGGAGACGCAGAGGGAGGGAGACGCAGAGGGAGGGAGACGCAGAGGGAGGGAGACGCAGAGGAAGACGGAGACGCAGAGGGAGACGGAGACGCAGAGGGAGACGGAGACACAGGGAGAGGGAGACGGAGACACAGGGAGAGGGAGACGGAGACACAGGGAGAGGGAGACGGAGACACAGGGAGAGGGAGACGGAGACACAGGGAGAGGGAGACGGAGACACAGGGAGAGGGAGACACAGAGAGGGAGAGGGAGACGGAGACACAGAGAGGGAGAGGGAGACGGAGACACAGAGAGGGAGAGGGAGACGGAGACACAGAGAGGGAGAGGGAGACACAGAGAGGGAGAGGGAGAGGGAGACACAGAGAGGGAGAGGGAGACGGAGACACAGAGAGGGAGAGGGAGACGGAGACACAGAGAGGGAGAGGGAGACGGAGACACAGAGAGGGAGAGGGAGACGGAGACACAGAGAGGGAGAGGGAGACGGAGACACAGAGAGGGAAAGGGAGACGGAGACACAGAGAGAGAGGGAGACGGAGATACAGAGAGAGGGCGACGGAGACGGAGACACAGAGAGGGAGACGGAGACACAGAGAGGGAGACGGAGACACAGAGAGGGAGACGGAGACACAGAGAGGGAGACGGAGACACAGAGAGAGGGAGACGGAGACACAGAGAGAGGGAGACGGAGACACAGAGAGAGGGAGAGGGAGACACAGAGAGAGGGAGACACAGAAAGAGGGAGACACAGAGAGAGAGGGAGAGGGAGACACAGAGAGAGAGGGAGAGGGAGACACAGAGAGAGAGGGAGAGGGAGACACAGAGAGAGAGGGAGAGGGAGACACAGAGAGAGGGAGAGGGAGACACAGAGAGAGAGGGAGAGGGAGACACAGAGAGAGAGGGAGAGGGAGACGGAGACACAGGGAGAGGGAGACGGAGACTCAGAGGGAGGGAGAGGGAGACGGAGACACAGAGGGAGGGAGAGGGAGAGGGAGACACAGAGGGAGGGAGAGGGAGACACAGAGGGAGGGAGAGGGAGACACAGAGGGAGGGAGAGGGAGACGGAGACACAGAGAGAGGGAGAGGGAGACGGAGACACAGAGGGAGGGAGAGGGAGACGGAGACACAGAGGGAGGGAAAGGGAGACGGAGACACAGAGGGAGGGAGAGGGAGAGGGAGATGGAGACACAGAGGGAGGGAGAGGGAAACACGGAGACACAGGGAGGGAGAGGGAGACGGAGACACGGAGACACAGGGAGGGAGAGGGAGACGGAGACACGGAGACACAGAGACAGAGAGGGAGACACAGAGACACGGAGACACAGAGGGAGAGGGAGACACAGAGACAGAGGGAGGGAGAGGGAGAGACAGAGACAGAGGGAGGGAGAGGGAGAGACAGACAGAGAGGGAGACACAGAGACGGAGAGGGAGACACAGAGACGGAGAGGGAGACACAGACGGAGAGGGAGACACAGACGGAGAGGGAGACACAGACGGAGAGGGAGACACAGACGGAGAGGGAGACACAGAGACGGAGAGGGAGACACAGAGACGGAGAGGGAGACACAGAGACGGAGAGGGAGACACAGAGACGGAGAGGGAGACACAGAGACGGAGAGGGAGACACAGAGACGGAGAGGGAGACACAGAGACGGAGAGGGAGACACAGAGACGGAGAGGGAGACACAGAGACGGAGAGGGAGACACAGAGACGGAGAGGGAGACACAGAGACGGAGAGGGAGACACAGAGACGGAGAGGGAGACACAGAGACGGAGAGGGAGACACAGACGGAGAGGGAGACACAGACGGAGAGGGAGACACAGACGGAGAGGGAGACACAGACAGGGAGGGAGAGGGAGACACAGAGAGGGAGAGGGAGACACAGAGAGGGAGAGGGAGACACAGAGAGGGAGAGGGAGACACAGAGAGGGAGACACAGACACAGACAGGGAGAGGGAGACACAGAGAGGGAGACACAGACACAGACAGGGAGAGGGAGACACAGACACAGACAGGGCGAGGGAGACACAGACACAGACACAGACAGGGAGAGGGAGACACAGACACAGACACAGACAGGGAGAGGGAGACACAGACACAGACAGGGAGAGGGAGACACAGACAGGGAGACACAGACACAGACAGGGACAGGGAGAGGGAGACACAGACAGGGAGACACAGACACAGACAGGGACAGGGAGAGGGAGACACAGACAGGGACAGGGAGAGGGAGACACAGACACGGACAGGGAGAGGGAGAGAGAGACAGACACAGACAGGGACAGGGAGAGAGAGACAGACACAGACGGAGAGAGAGACACAGAGAGGGAGAGGGAGACACAGAGAGGGAGAGGGAGACACAGAGAGGGAGAGGGAGACACAGAGAGGGAGAGGGAGACACAGAGAGGGAGACACAGACACAGACAGGGAGAGGGAGACACAGACACAGACACAGACAGGGAGAGGGAGACACAGACACAGACAGGGAGAGGGAGACACAGACAGGGAGACACAGACACAGACAGGGACAGGGAGAGGGAGACACAGACAGGGACAGGGAGAGGGAGACACAGACAGGGACAGGGAGAGGGAGACACAGACACGGACAGGGAGAGGGAGAGAGAGACAGACACAGACAGGGACAGGGAGAGAGAGACAGACACAGACGGAGAGAGAGACACAGAGAGGGAGAGGGAGACACAGAGAGGGAGAGGGAGACACAGAGAGGGAGAGGGAGACACAGAGAGGGAGAGGGAGACACAGAGAGGGAGAGGGAGACACAGAGAGGGAGACACAGACACAGACAGGGAGAGGGAGACACAGACACAGACACAGACAGGGAGAGGGAGACACAGACACAGACAGGGAGAGGGAGACACAGACAGGGAGAGGGAGACACAGACACAGACAGGGACAGGGAGAGGGAGACACAGACAGGGACAGGGAGAGGGAGACACAGACACGGACAGGGAGAGGGAGACACAGACACAGACAGGGACAGGGAGAGAGAGACAGACACAGACAGGGAGAGAGAGACACAGACAGGGAGAGGGAGAGGGAGACACAGACACAGACACAGACAGGGAGAGGGAGACACAGGGAGACACGGAGACACAGGGAGGGAGAGGGAGACACGGAGACACAGGGAGGGAGAGGGAGACACAGAGACAGGGAGGGAGACACAGACGGAGAGGGAGACACAGACGGAGAGGGAGACACAGACGGAGAGGGAGACACAGACGGAGAGGGAGACACAGACACAGACGGAGAGGGAGACACAGACGGAGAGGGAGACACAGACGGAGAGGGAGACACAGAGAGAGGGAGACACAGAGACAGAGAGGGAGGGAGACACAGAGACAGAGAGGGAGGGAGACACAGAGACAGAGAGGGAGGGAGAGGGAGACACGGAGACACAGAGAGAGAGGGAGACACGGAGACACAGGGAGGGAGACACGGAGACACAGAGGGAGACAGAGAGGGAGAGGGAGACAGAGAGGGAGAGGGAGACAGAGAGGGAGAGGGAGACACGGAGAGGGAGACACAGAGAGGGAGAGGGAGACAGGGAGAGGGAGACACAGAGAGGGAGAGGGAGACACAGAGAGGGAGAGGGAGACACAGAGAGGGAGAGGGAGACACAGACAGGGAGAGGGAGACAGAGAGGGAGAGGGAGACACAGACACAGAGAGGGAGACACAGACACAGACAGGGAGAGGGAGACACAGACACAGACAGGGAGAGGGAGACACAGACACAGACACAGACAGGGAGAGGGAGACACAGACACAGACAGGGACAGGGAGAGGGAGACACAGACACAGACAGGGAGAGGGAGACACAGACACAGACACAGACAGGGAGAGGGAGACACAGACACAGACACAGACAGGGACAGGGAGAGGGAGACACAGACACAGACAGGGACAGGGAGAGAGAGACACAGACAGGGAGAGGGAGACACAGGGAGAGGGAGACACAGACACAGAGACAGGGAGAGGGAGACACAGAGACAGAGAGAGGGAGAGGGAGACACAGACACAGAGACAGAGACAGAGACAGAGAGAGGGAGAGGGAGAGGGAGACACAGACACAGAGAGAGGGAGAGGGAGACAGAGACACAGAGAGAGGGAGAGGGAGACAGAGACACAGAGAGAGGGAGAGGGAGACAGAGACACAGGGAGAGGGAGACAGAGACACACAGAGAGGGAGACACAGAGAGAGACAGACACAGACAGAGAGACACGGAGAGGGAGAGTCGGAGAGGGAGACACAGAGACGGGGAGAGTCGGAGAGGGAGACACAGACACGGAGACAAAGAGGGATGGGGAGGGAGACGGAGACACAGAGGGAGGGTGGGGGAGGGAGACACGGAGACACAGAGGGAGGGTGGGGGAGGGAGACACAGAGACACAGAGGGAGGGTGGGGGAGGAAGACACAGAGGGAGGGGGAGGGAGACACAGAGACACGGAGACACAGAGGGAGGGGGAGGGAGACGGAGACACAGAGAGAGGGAGACACAGAGGGAGGGGGAGGGAGACGGAGACACAGAGAGAGGGAGACGGAGGGGGAGGGAGATGGAGACGGAGACCCAGAGAGAGGGAGACGGAGGGGGAGGGAGACAGAGAGGGAGACGGAGAAAAAATAAATAACTTTTCCTGGAGTGTTGAATGAAAGAAAAAAATAGTTCCCTAAAGTGGGCAGTAGAAGGAAACAAATCCGCCAGGTCAAAGGATTGTACTGTGCATAAAAAGGCTATGCTGTAAGGAAGAGTGAAGTGCAAGAAAAATAATCCATCAAATAAGAAGGAAGCAAGTGAGACTGACAGAAACAACCAATGGTACGTAATGGGTGGGATATATTCCCACTAAGTTCACGGTAGATCTCTGGCAAAAAGACAACTTGCCCTTTCTGGTAGGGAAGTACTAAAAACTATTTAAGTTAAAAATACAACTCATAATATTCTATGTACAAATGCTGAGCAGTGATAATCCTTTAAATCACATCTAAGCTCTGAGCTCTAGGAAAATTGCTTTAGCAACAGTACATTGTAACTTTTTCTTAACATCAACAGCTCTTAATAAATAGTGTAGTGTCATACCATCATTTTTTGAATATCTGTACAACGCTAATGCCAAAAATTTGGCAACCCTATAAACTGTTGGCAGATTTTTGTCAGCCTCAAAAAAAGATCGTTAACCCTTTTGCCTGTACAGTCAATGTTAACTGTTGCCCGTCGCCTAGGTCTAGGCCCATAATTGCTGTGTACATAAAATAAAATTATATTTGCTTCAAAAAGATAATCACAGATGTATGTACCAGCGTGTGAAGAGAGTAACACTCCATCCAGTGCAGCTTTCACTCTCCAGATATTTAATATGCTCAATGTAACGTTTGTCATTCGGCTCTATATTACGTAGTCCCACTTTTATTATACCTTGCATCCATAGCCCTCATCTGAATTCAGATGTGATTGTACTGCAAAACCTGTGAAGCGTGCAGAGTTAAAAAAAAAAAAAAAAGCCTTCTTTTCTCAAACCTGATTTGTGAGCCTGTGAAAGATCTTAAATTGTCATAAAGTATCTAGTATGTTGTTCCATCAAGTTTTCCATAAGGGTTCCAAATAATACATACTGTTCCAATTATGATTGGGTGATGGTAGTTAAAAATGGACCTTTTCAAAATATTCTACCCTTCTATATTTATAAAGCAATTTATATCAGATAAGCTTGGCTGCAATAGTTGCTCTACGTATGAAGTGGAGGCTACAAATTAGTATCTTTTGAAATCTGGAAAAGCTCTGCTGCATCTTTCTGATACCCTAATACTTCCTTCTGCTTAACAAAGTTTTTTTTTTTCTTCTTTTTTTTCCTTTTGATCTCCAAATCATGGAATCAAGAGTCAACGGAATTTCTAAAAAAAAAAAAAGAAAAAAAAAAAAAGAAAAAAATGAACTGTTGTAATCTTTGGATTCAGTAGGTCAGTTGTATTTGTTTGTTTTGTATGGTAAAAATAAATATTAAATTAATAATAGATCCAAAAAAAAATCAATAGCTTTTCTGTATATTTAACTTTGAGGTGCCATGTTTGTGCTAGCAACATGTTAATTTGCTTTTTTCCCCCATAGAGCTCTCCAGTCAGCCAGTTAGTTGGTGTAAAGTGGAAGCTGTGGCACTCAAACCAGACCTACTCAGTGTGGTGAAGGATCTCCCACCACCGCCTCTTGTGGTCTTGGCTCTCAGCATGAAGACAGTGCAGAATGTGAAGACTCACCAGAATGAGGTGAATAGTGCAATTCACATGTAGTGATAAAATGCAAATATCTATGCATAGGTTTTCTTTTTTTACTATATATAAAAAAGAACTACACCTTTGTGACACCCCTGAGCTGCCCATTCAATTAGTCCTGGGTGACTGATAGGGGATGGTTGGCTACCAGGTTGTGTTTCTTGGTGTTGACCCAGCAGATAGGGTATGTTTGTGTGTGAGCTAAATTTCCTTTTGGTTCGTTCAAGGACACTTATCTCCTTAAGTGTTTTAATGTAAGCACACCACATGGATCTTACCTGGCATGTACCTGCTTTTAATTAAAAAGAAATACATAAATAAAAAATAAAAAAAGTGGTGGGAATGCTGTATGAACAACTGCCAGTCCAGTGGCTAGACTTATTGCAAGCATTCTGCCCATCATCTTCTGTCTGTTTGATGTAACGCCCTAAGTGGCCAAGAGTATACACAGACGTGGGTTTCTTGCTCACTCTGCCACTGGAATCAATCTACACCAGACTGAAAGGTCCCAGCCTGGGCGAAACTGGTCTTGGTTTGATTGGGTTCTAGTTCAGGGAAGATATGGCATAGCAGTTCGAACTTGATTGTTTTTCTAGGTTCAGGGCAAGACTGATTTGCGTGTGGCTGGTTCCAAACTGAGTTGCCATAGTGGGCAAGAGAACTATGGGCTGGAACGCTACCTCAAGTGATTGTCAGTGGTTAGGCTTGTTGCAGGCATTCCTCCCATCACGTTATGTTGTTATACTTTACTAGTGGTGTATCTTACAAATAGAAAGGAAGGGTGCAGCGGGACATGCATTGAGGAACAGAGACTGCCATTTTCTGCAGCTGCTGGAATGATCGCCTTTGTCTGTCCAGGTCTACTAGATGTGGTTTCAGATCATTGGAGCACTGGTAAACGTGGGGCAGCCAGTGGTGTATTCTCCAAACAGATTGTAGAGTCTAGCTTGGGCCCCACCCTAGAATGTGTGGTGCCACTCCCTTTAGTTGATTTTGAGAGTGGTGGGGGGTGGGGATCCAAGATGTCACTGCACTTGGAAGATCTCTTTGGGAAAGAACTGTGGATCCTAACTGCTCAGAGCTGGAAGTTTTACACTAAGCATGTGAGAGGCTTGTATTTTGCCACAGAATCCTAGTGCTTACCAAAAGCACATGTGAGATTGTGCCTGGGCCGAAGTGGCAGAAGAGGAGCTTGTTGGTTGGTACTAGGTTCGTATTGCAGGGATTAGTGGCTGACAGTTCTGCATAGATGAAAAGCTTTCCAGCTGCCGCATTATGAAGAATGGCCCTTTATGTTCATGGTGCATTGGACATTTACCTTGTATTGTGAATATTGATCCTTGAGCTCTTCAACTTAATGGTGCTTTGGAACAGAAGTTGCAGGTATTCTAGAGGGTCCTTGACCTGGGAAGATGAAGGAAGGGTGGAAAGAGTAAATGTAAGTCTACTGGGGTCAAAACAAAGGTTTTTAAAATATAAATGGAAGAAACCTCCATTAGATTTTCAACATACATAAATCCTGTTCATAGTAAATCATAACAGGAAATTAACACATTTCAGGCTGAGCATCCCCTTGAGAAATATATATATTTTGCTTTTATTAATTGCACAAGGCTTAGCGCTGTGACATTTGTCAATTGTTCCCATCTAACACCATGATGGACAAGGAGAGTAAAAAAGTGCCCCTTTTTGACATGGTAATTGCAGTTTTACTGAAAGTGCACTGGGTTACTGCTACCCACACCCCCATTGCCAGATCATTCCTTAAGACTGTGCAGTTGATCCCCCAATTGGCAGCACCTTGGGCACCCGTGTAAGTACTTAGTAAATAGTACCCTTTGTACCTAGGGCATGGGTACCAAAGAGGGTCCTTAAGGGCTGCAGCATGTATTATGCCACCCTCTGGGACCCCTCACCTATCACATGCGGACTGTCATTGCTAGCTGCGTGTCTTGGTGCAGCTAAAAGTGAAAACACAACATGACAAGCCTGTGCGTCATATCCCCCAACACTGCATGCAATATATGTAAGTCACCCCTCTAGCAGGCCTTACAGCCCTAAGGCAGGGTGCATTATATTTCATATGCGGACATATCTTCAAGAGCAGATATGCCCCTTCTATGTCTTTATCGATTCTTAATCATAGTAAGTGATCAGGAAAGCCATTTTAAGTGCATGTGCCGCACACTGGTCAATACGTGTTCCACAGCTACATGATGGCTCCATTGAAAATAGGGATGTTTGGTATCAAACAGCTTGTATAATTACACCCTCACTGATTCCAGTAATTGGCTTTATTAATACATGCACCTAGAGGGCAACTTAGAAGTGCCCCCTGAAAAACCTACCAACTACCGGTGGGCTTACTAACTAGTTTTAGCCAGCCTGCCACCAACAAACTGGTTTCAGACCCCCAAGGGGGAGAGCCTTTGCTCTTGGGTGGTCAGGAACAAAGCCTGGTCTGGGAGGGATGTTGACACACCCCACCCAACAGGATGACTTGCAAATTTGCGATCCAATGCAGGCGGCTTCAAAGAAGCCCATCATCCCTGGTATGTAGATCTGGTCTCTCAACCCACCACCCCCCTGCCCCGGGACCCATTTGGCACCTGGACAGGGGAGAAAATTAGTCAAAGGTGTGTCCACCCTCAGGTCCGTTCTACCCCTAAGGTGGGCTCCTTGATGTGGACACAAAATTTAGAAATCTGCCATCTTGGTGATGGCAGAATTAAGAGCTCTAGGACAGGGTTAAGCCCATTTCCCACAGGAAGTGGTCACATAGGGGCCGTAGTGACCCCAGCAGTAATTAGCCCCTTGGCTACTTCCCTTCTCTTTTTTTAAACACCCTTAAAGTCAGTATTTAGGGGTGCCTCTGGCACCAGGAACACAGATCCTGCTGACCTGAAGGACACTGCAGTGCTGCAAAAGGCAAGAAGTGAAGACCAGTGACTGACTCAGTGCCAATCCTGCCAGTCAGCTGACTTTGGCAACTGTGGAAAAAGATGCCTCATCCTGCAACTTCTGAAGCTTCCAAATCCCGGGAAAACTGCCAGCCTTCACCCCAGCACAAGGAACTCCAGTGGAGTAGCGGAGCTACTTCCCTGCACCTGCAGGCACCCACAAGAAGAACAGAAGACTCTGGACTCCTAAAACCAGACACCAGAAAGCACCACTCCACCTGTGCACCCTAGCTCGAGTCGCAGTGGGCCAACGTGATCCCTAGACCCTCCAGAGACTGAGCCCACCTTGGTATCACCAGCTGTTGACTTCCCGACAACACCTGCTGCCTCTTTGTGCAGACCCCTCTTTACTGCGAGCGACCTGGAGACAAAGACCTAATACCTCAGGACACCTCTCCGAAGAGAAGAAAACCAAGGGTGCCCGCTCCCCGCCCCCCTCCGGCCTCGTGAGCCCACTTTTTGGCTTGGTCGGACCCGACCCCCAGTCCACTCCTGCAGCCTCTTTCTGCAGCCCCCCCCCACCTCGACTGCTCCGTTGACAGAAAACTGATGCCCAAGGACACCTCTGCACCTGGCCAAAGTTGTCCCCACATCCCCCAGCAACTCAAGATTTGAACCCTTCTGTTGGTTCACCCAGACTGGACCCCCATTCTCAGCCTGCAGTTCCTTTCTGTCTGGACCAATCCCCATTCACTTGAATGGGGCCCTGGTGCAGAACTACACCTTTACACCTGACTGCCCCAATGCTGCCCAAGGTGACCTGTTGGTATGGCCCAGGACCTTGTTCCGTACATACCTGGAAGAGTGGTCCTGTAAGTCACTGAGTACCTGTTTGCCATGTTTTACTCCATGGGATAACATTGCAGCTTCAGAACATTGCACTAAGTATTGACTTCTCAAAACTGTGATAATTTCTATTGCAAAACGTACCTGCCTAAACATATATAAAGATACTTGTTTTTTTGTGTAAATTGGTGTAGATCTCCTTAATGAGTTCTCGTTTGTGTGCCTATGGTAAATGTTTAACACCCCTCTTTGATTACCCTAAGGCTGCTTGACTACACTACCTTCTAAGGGCGCACCTTGGAATTGCTAGAATAAGCCCCTGTCCACTACTAAGAGAACCCCTGGATTCTTTGCACAGTATATATCATTTTGATATACTATATAAAGAGCCAGCACAGAGAGGGAGTTGGCACTGTAAATTTTGAAGAAGAAGCCAAAATTCTCTCCTGCTAAGGGGAGGGCCATCTCCTCTAGGATGATTCGGTATAAAGTTCTCGACCAAGCACTTAAACGAAGGCAGCACATCAAAGAAAACGTGGAGATCCAGCGTCAGGCTTACTACCTAAAGTGCCTGCAGCCACCTCCTTCACAGGAAAACACATGGAGATTCCTCTGTAATACACTTTGAGAAGGGGGAACTCCAGATTGTGCAAAAAAGAAAACAGTGCAAGCATTTTGTTCTTGTATTATCGTGTCTAAACTGCCACCCTCAAGATTGAAGAAAAACCCTAGTCGACGACAGCGTTCCCATTGATATCCATGAGGCAATCTCGTCAACGACTGAGAACATCATAGGTGACGACAGTATAGTCAACAGAAATTCTCCTTGAAGATGACACCATTGTCTGCCACTCCAAGGATGTTCCCCTTTTCTCTGTCGACACAAACCATGACACCATAGATGCTGACAAATCCAGGAGTATTGCTAACACTTTTGACTATGAATTTTCCTATGTAGGCTACCTTTTCACCCATAAAAGTACATGCAAGCCTACAGATTTTAGACTCTGCAACCAAAATGCCTCAGACTACCTATGTTCCTGAAAACTGGTTGTGGGTTATGTCCTGAAGTTTGAGGACAAAGCCCTAGTTGAAGAGGGCAGTTAACAGGGCTGCGAGTATCAACCCCAGACCATCATAATTGACCCTTCTCTTTTATGGTAGACAACCAGAGGTTATGCAGGTACATTTGTCAATGTTGCAACAATTGGACACTTCTCAAAGGCTACTTCCTTGTAACCTGCAAGGCAGCCTACGGCTGCCCCACCCTTGGTACCTACTGCACCTACTCCACCTCCACCATCTATGCCTCCGCTGTCTCCACCTCCTGTGAACAAGCCTCCCAAAGTGGTGAAACAACTACTGGTCTCTCAGAGTCCTAATGACATGGATGAATACTCATTGGTTTCTGTGTATTCAGATTTGAAAGAAAAAGTTTCAATCCCTTAGGGAGATAACTGCTATGACTGGAGTGAGATGACTACATTTTACCTAAGGCAGGTGATGCATCGCCCACTCAAACACATCACCCTCCAAACAGCGTAGGTCCGCTTCATGCTCTAATGGAGAGAGCAACTAAAAGGTTAAGTCTCTTAATGGCTTCAGTGGAGCAGCAGTCTTATTTGATTTTGAAAAGCAGTGACGTAAGTCCACATGGTCCATACCCATATTGTGCTCACCTGTTCTGAAGGCATAAGATTGCAGTGTACAGTTCAAGCAGTTGTTCAACGTCTAGAGAAAAGTACAGGCCACTATATCCGACCCCTGCATTCCTTAAGAGTCCGCGAAAGCCAGACTGTTATAATCTCTGTGACTCAGATCAGGGAGCCCAATCACTCCATCTGTCCATCTTGACCGACAATGCAGCCAAATTGATAATTTTGGCTAGAAAGTTAGTTCAGTGGCAGAAGCATTAATAAGCTGGCAAAGCTTTAGCAATATTAGACCCTACTAATCGTCAACTTTGGCATGACATTTCGTCGCTATTAAACCTAATTTCAGAGGACCAGCAGGAATCTGCAAGATCAATGATCAAGGCAGGAGCAGTAAACTCTGTAGCAACGATTGATGCTGCAATGAGCTTTTCCAGTGCAGGCTGCTGTCAAATGGCAGGGGCAACAGTGTTAAGACTGCAGGGATGGCTGAGATGGACAGCTTTCCAACCAGATGTCCAAGCAAAAATCCTCTGTGCCCTTAGATGGTTTCACCCTGTTGGTAAACATTTGGATGAGGCCCTACAGAACTTATAGGTGGAAGAGAATATTGCAGAATCACTATGGGTTCCACAGTATAGACAAGCAATCAGTATGGGGCTCATGGCAGGTCATATTACCCCCCACGGTAAACTGAATATGACCAGGGAATACACAACCAATTGGATCCAAGGTTGAGGTTATGACGTCCTGCATGGGGACTCCATGATAGCAGCAGATTATACACTCAGGATATTTTTGGAGTGTTGTATTGAAGTCACCTGTCTGCTGACCCAAGAAAAAAACCATTTTCACTTAAGTGAGCCACAACAGGAAATTCTCATCCTAAAGGGACTGATTGAGACAGTCTATAGGTCCCAAAGAAAACAGGGATTTTAATCCAGATTGTTTTTGATGATTAAGAAAACTGGACAAAGGAGACTTTAGAACTGAAAAGAAATTGAGAAAAGTCTCTTTGCATGGTAACGCTCCAAGAACTACTCATGATGATCCAGAAAGAAAGTTACGTGACTGTCTTGGATCTTTAAGATGCAAATTTCTGTATCCTTAAACACCAGAAGCACAGACCTACCTCTGCTTTTCAGTGATTGAGCACACTAGCAATTCAAGATGCTTCCCTTTGACCTCAAATCAACACCTTTGTTATTTACCAAATGCCTAGTGCCAGTTACTGGCTTTCTCAGGAAGTGTCCCTCTACTTGGATAACTGACTTGTCGAGGCACCATCAAGACAAGAGGGAAAGACATCTACACTGACTGCATCAGTATGTTTCACAGGTTGGTACGGATACTAAACATTGACAAATCCTTAATGGAACCAAAACTGAAACTTAAGTTCTTGGGAGCAATACTAGACATATAGCTGGGAAAGGCTTTTATGTCACTGGACAGAATAAGAAAGCTCCAAGTCATGGCAGAGAACATACCACCAGTCACGTCAGTCTTGGTCAGGCAGTAAAAACTCTTTCTGGGCCCAGAGTCATCCTGCATAGGCCTTATAGCCCTTTGCAGACTCTGAATAAGATCTGTCTGACAAGAGGCGGACAATCAGTCAAACACATTCAATTCATGGGAAGTTACAAGATTGCTTAAGAAGGCACTGATAGGGTAGAAATGCAAATCTGAATGCAGGTCTTTTCATCCTCCATTGGACAGAGGGCTGCTCACAATGGATGCGTCCGTGGACTGACTGGTGGGGGTAGGTCACATGCAAGGTTGACCGGAGATTTCCGGTTGGAGTAGACTGTCATGTCCTGGAGCTTCAGGCCAAGTTTCCTCCCAAGACTGGCAGGTCAAGCAGTCCTCATCAAGAATGGACATAGATATGCTTTCTGAGGTTCCCCCTGCCCCTGAGTCTGATTTATATCTCTTGGCGTCAGGACTCAGCCAATGTGCCAATTCAAATTAGAAATCTAGTTGCACTGCAACCTCTGAGCAACAAAACGTAGAAGTGTTTCTTGCCAATAATCAATCATTCAAGATGAGTTCTTGGAGACACTGGACCCTCTTTAGTTGATAATACACTCAAGAAAAGCACTAAAAACAGGACATGTATTTTTAAGTGTTTATTTTAAAATAGTGACCTAGTGCATGAAATATGAATGCTAACCACACAGAATATGAAAAGTAACTTGGCGAGAGAGGTCATGTAAAATGAAAAAAAATAAAACTATTGGACTTGACCCTTTATGCAGGGTCATCACCAAACATTTTGCCTTCACCTTCCTGTTTTCTGAGCCTGTTTTTGTCAGCTTTTAGGACCTTGCACACTTTACCAATGCTAACCAGTGCTTAAAGTGCTTGAGCTCTCTCCCTAAAACATGGTAACATTGGCTTAATCCCAATTGGCATGTTTAACTTCCCTGCAAGTCCCTAGTAAAGTGGTGGCACTTGTACCCAAGATCTCTAAGTTAAACTCTACTGGTGGGCCTGCTGCATTAATTGTGCCACACAATTAAGTATGTCTGTAAACGTGTATCCGGCCTGTCATTTCAACCTGTATCTGCAGTTTTTTAAATCTGTTTATTTCAGGTTTTCCCAAAAACTAACAACAAAACAAACATTACAAGTAACTCTTCAACATTGCAGCAGTGTTACCTTCGTAATTATTTTGTCTCATACCTGTGAGACTCCCACCGTTGAAACATATGGGGGGGATGTGGTCCACCATATGTAACAATTTTAGTCTGAGCATAAACCGGTTCATCCTGGGCTAGTTATTCCCAGTCTTGCCTTTGCTCACACAGACTGCATTCACACACTTAAGCGCCCTCTGAATCACTCATCATTTGTCTGTGGTGTCTATGCCACTGAGGCTCGTCATCAGTGCAGAGGGTTGTGTGCTTGTACCATCTTGATTTGATCCCTAGCTAGATTCTCTCTCTCTCCATGCACCCCTTCCACCAGTCGCTCCAGCGTCTCTCCCCATATCGTTGGGCCTCTCTCAATGCGTTTGCTGTTCAGGCTTTCTCACAGGTCTGTGTGCTATTAATGGAGTGGCGGTGGTTCAGTCTTGGCCCAGTGTATAGCTATACGTTGCCTAGCCAGCACCAGTCCCAGCAGGGCAAATCTGTGCTTCATCTTTTTCCCCTCCATAAGAGGACGCCTAATAGACCGTGTATGACAGTCAGCTCCATCCGGCTGTGCAATGTCACCCACTACCTTATCCCAATAAGCGAGTAGCCTGGGGCACTGCCAGGTCATGTGCAGGAAGTGAGCTAATAGTCTCCCGATTGTCCAGGGGAAATCCTGCTTAACCGTTGTGGTATGAGATACGCACGGTGTAGGTAAAAGTATTGAATAATTAAAATAGCCATCGCTTGCGGTTTCCTTCACATTTGCGCTTCCACTCCCCGTCGGTAAGCTGTGACCTGTGTGTGCAGTTTAATCGCCATTTCAACTTTGCAAAGTAACACGCTTGCCAGGCCTTAAACGCCCCTTTTAGTGCATATAAACCACCCTTAAGGTAGGCCCAAAGTAACCCATTAGGCATGGTACATTGTGATTAAAAGGTTGAATGTACTTTTAAGTTGTACATGTCCTGGTAGTGAAAAATCCTAAGATTGTTTTTCAATACGGTGAGACAGACCTCTTCCAGAAGATAACATTGGGTTGCCTTATTACATTTAAGTGCTAAATTTTAATTGCAGACAGATATGCTTTCCATGTTTGGTGTTTGCAAAATTGTAATTAAAAGTCCTCTTTAATGGTAAAGTTGGATCTTAAGTTAACATTTTGAAAATGCTACTGTTAGAAAGTTGGCATTTTCTTGTCCTAGTGATTTGTTGCCTGCAGCCTGTTCAATGGTCACGTGACTGGATGTAGTTGTCTCTTTGTTAGTTAACACATGTTTGTTTATTCCTCCCAGACAATAGAGGGTAAGATGTGCCTAATTGTGGCATTAAGTGGCAGGAAGTGGGGGGCGCAGAGCTGTGCACAGCAACACTTGTATCTAAATAGACTGTACACTGCCTTCACACAAGACTTGTCAACACTGCTTTGTTCATGCAGCCAGCTTGGTGGCAGGCAAGGGGAGCTAGGAAACGTCAAGGACTTCAAAGGGCATTCTCTAGTAAGTTCTACTGCAAAGAAGGCATCAGGTATAAATAATGGAGCCTCAGACCCAACTCATAGGTACATTCTGGGATCTGTAGGTACTACAGAAGGACTGCTTTGCTGCGAGAACTGCTGCACCGTCACTCTGCTGCCCAGCTTACTAAGACAGAAGACTGGACCTGCACCCTTCATCCCAGGCTGAAGTGACTTCAGGGGTCAGCTGACTGGCTACCTGCCTTGAGCTACAGGGACATAACCAGCTCCAGGGGCCTCTGTGCATGTGCTTAGCTGATCTGCTGCCTGGACCTGCAACTGGACCTTCCTGAGCCCTAGTGGCCTATGTGCCTATCAGGTCCTGGACACTTGGTGTTGCATAATTGGAGCTCTCTCCCCGAGAGAAGGGGGAAATACTGAAGTTTTCAGCTCATAGAGGCTGGACCTGTTTGTGCCAAGATCTTCCTCCCCATGTGCTGGATGTTTGAAAGCAACTCTTTCAGCGGGACTGGGTCCTTGTATTTGACCCATGCTCCATTGCGGTCGGCCTGAACTTGTGACTTTCAGATGAAGCCACTAGACGCCAGGGATTTCTTTTTTTTTTTTTGTTTTTTTGTTTAAGATGATAAAGGGAACTACCCCTTAGGCAAGGGTCGATCCCCAGGGGGCAATTTTTTTTTTATTAGGCCTTTTCTGTCCCACTTGGGGCGCTTCCCTTTTGGACCCTCTTTGGCTCCCCCTCAATTCAACATGTTTTTGGCCCTTTCTTGTCACAGGCACTTGGTCCACCTACACAAGTAGTGAGGTATCATTTTTATCAGGAGACTAAGGGGAACGTTGAGTGGTAGGAAATCTGTGCCGGTGTGGGGATCCCACCCAAAAAATGTCTTTTTTTTTTTTTTTTTTTACACCAAATTTGAGGTTTGCTGAGGATTCTGGGTAAGAAAATATTGAGATCCATGCAAGTCACACCTCCCTGGACTCGCTCGGGTGTCTAGTTTTCAGAAAACTCTGGGTTTGGTAGGTTTCCCTAGATGGCTGCTGAGCCCAGGACCAAAAATGCAGGTGTCGGTCCCACCACCCCCCCCAGGTAGTTTTGTGTTTTATCATTTTGATGTGTCCACGTAGTGTTTTGGGGCATTTTCTGTTGCGGGCACTAGGCCTACCCACAAAAGTGAGGTACCATTTTTATCGGGAGATGTGGGGGAATGCGGAGTAGAAGGAAGTTTGTGGCTCCCCTCAGATTCCAGAACTTTGCAGCACCGAAATGTGAGGAAAAAATGTTGTTTTGCCAAATTGTGGGGTTTGCTAAGGATTCTGGGTAACAGAACCTGTTGCGAGCACCACAAGTTACCCCATCCTGGGTTCCCCTAGGTGTCTAGTTTTCAGAAATGTCCAGGTTTGCTAGGTTTTCGTAGGTACCGGATGAGCTAGAGGCCAAAATCCAAAGCTAGCACTTTGCAAAAAAACAGGGCAGTTTTCTTTGGGAAAATGTGATGTGTCCATGTTGCGTTTCTTGTCATGGGCATTAGGCCTACCCATGCAAGTGAAGTACCATTTTTTTCAGGAGACTTTGGGGAACACACAATCGAAGAAAGTGCCCATTGTCTTTCTCGAAATTTTTTCCTTCCAAGTATAAGACAGTGTATAAAAAAGAAGTCTATTTGAGAAATGCCCTGTAATTCACATGTTAGTATGGGGAGCCCAGAATTCAGAGATGTGCAAATAACCATTACTACTTAACACATTATCTTGTGCCCAATTTGGAAATACAAAGGTTTCCTTGATACCTATTTTTCACTCTTTATATTTCACCAAATTAATTGCTGTATACCCGGTATAGAATGAAAACCTATTGCAAGGTGCAGCTCATTTATTGGCTCTGGGTACCTAGGGTTCTTGATGAACACACAAGCCCTATATATCGCCGCAACCAGAAGAGTCTAGCTGACGTAATGGTATATTACTTTCAAAAATCTGCAATAGCTGGAAAAAGTTATAGAAGAAAATGTGGACAGAAATGGCTTTTTTCACCTCAATTTCAATATTTTTTTATTTTAGCTGTTACTTTCTGTTGGAGAACCTTGAATGATCTACACAAATAACCCCTTGCTGAATTCAGAATTTAGTCTACTTTTCAGAAATGTTTAGTTGTCCGGGATCCAGCATTGGTTTCACATCCATTTCTGTCACGAAGTGGAAGGAGGCTGAAAGCACAAACAATAGTAGAAATGGGGTATGTCCCAGTAAAATGCCGAAATTGTGTTGACAAATTTGGTGTTCTGATTCAAGTCTGCCTGTTGCTGAGAGCTCGAAAAATGGTGATTTTAGCACCGCAAACCCTTTGTTGATTCCATTCTCAGGGGAAAAAAACACAAGCTTTCTACTGCAGCCCTTTTCCCCCATTTTTTTGTTTTTAAAAAAAAACAAAAAAAAACAAACGAAATTTTAGCTGTATTTTGGCTAATTTCTTGGTTTCCTCCAGGGGAACCCACAAACTCTGGGTACCTCTAGAATCCCTAGGATGAATGCAAATTTGGCATGGGTATCTCAAGTGGACCAAAGTTATGAGAGCCTAAGCGCGAACTGCCCCAAATAGCCAAAAAAAAGGCCTGGTACCTGAGGGGGGAATGGCCTGGCAGCGAAGGGGTTAAAGTGCTGCATGAATACTTTACCCATTGTCTCTAAATTAAGCCTGACTGCTTTTGTGCCTAGCTTCCGGGGGTTAAGCAGTGGTTACTTTTGGACTTACATGTGTTTCACCCTGATTCGTGCTTGCTGCTTGAGTATGGTTTAAACCTCCCTCAACCAGTAATCCAATTTCTAACATAATTCAACATGACTGAGCTGTTCATCCTAACACCGTCAAGCTATTTTGAGAGCTATGCTAAGTTTTAGAAGCAATAAATAACCAACCTGTTCTTGGGTTAATTCAGAGATGAGTGGAACAGCATATCTGTGTTTTCCTTCTCTCTGCTGTTGTCTAAACAATGTTGATGCTGCAAACTGGTGTGACCTCAATCCTGGTAGCCCTGGTGTGAGGGTCCTCTGTAAGAAAATACTGTGTGCATGGGGTTTTTATGGTATCTGAGTGCCTATTTTATTTTATATTTTGAAAACAACAATGGGACTAGCAGCTAGTAAACCAGCAGTAAAATGAGACAATCCTGGCGAAAAATGCATCAACTCCAATTATTATGATAAATGCAGGGGCATAAGGAGTAGGCGTTTGTTTGCAATTCTATGCATGCTTAAAACTTCTCTTGAAAACTAAAGGAACTTTCACTGTGCTGAAAACATCCCCAGAATGAATAATGAGAAGCATTTATAACATTTAGTATGTTTATAAGATCTTATCAAACATCAGATGCACATTTTCAAATTAAAAAACAAATGCAAACTTACACTTTACTGTTGACTGGGTGCAAAAAAGTGTAAAAACAGAGATGCACACTGTCGACTTCTCTTTATTCTGTTTTACAAAGCTGACTAAATAATGTTAATTTCTTCCAAACTGATGATATGAAGTCCCCTTGAAATCCAGGTGTCACTGTCCTAAGAGATGGAACATTTGATGAGGGAGAATAGCAATCCTATATGCTTCGACCACTCACTCTTGATCCTGTCACCACTGACATAATAGATGGCCATATCCATTGGAACAGATCGTCACCATCTAGGAAATCCAAGGACATTTCATGTGGATTGACTCTTGTCAAAATAGGTAGCTCTGGTGTCAAGATTGTCACAGGCTTAAACAGTCAAAACACAGATGGCCCATCATACTTAGCATAGTTCAGTATTGTCAGTTGTAATGCATTATAACGGGCTTGGTGCTGTCTATGGTCAAAGTAGTTCTTTCACATCACTAGATGCTTTGGGAGCATATCTAGTGGTATTTCCAGCAGTGGACACTTGAATACGTTTATGCATCAAAATATTGACCTCACTTTTGGAACATTCAGTTTGAGAAATGATACTCCTGTGCACATTTAGCTTTTCGAATCTAGAGTAGGCTGCCAGTCTTTGCTGGCACTGCTTTTTGGTATGATAATCGTAGGTCATGTCATTGATTGAACACATTTATGTCTTCACTAGAAAAAAAGAGACTGCTACATCCAACGAGCCGAAGACTTGTTAGAATTCCACCAAACAGGTTTGAAAATGATGAACCAAAGAATGAGGAAATAAGTTAAAAAAAAAAAAGTCTTATAACCTGTCAACAGCCTAGATTCAATATTGTAGAGAAAGTGTACTATGGCTGCTGTGTTCAAGCGAATGGCAGTGTGTGTAGAAGGCTGGCCTGCCTTGTAGTGGGTACCTTGTGTAATTACACCTTATACCAGGTCCAGTTATCCCTTATTAGTGAAGTGTAGTAGTGTGCTAGCAGCTTACGCTGTCTAGAGGTAGCTGTAGCAGAGTAGCTTAGGCTGAACTAGGAGACATGCAAAGTTCCTGCATTACCACTATAGTTACACAGTACTTTTACACAAGTAAAGACAATGCTCATTGTTACCAAAAATAAAGGTAGTTTATTTGGGTGATACAAGGCCAAAAATATTTTAGAGGCAATACTCCTTCTGGAGGTAAGTATTATACACCATATATACACTAGACACCAAAATAAGGTAAGTAATTAGACATAGGATAGTGCAAACAAAATTAAATGGTATAGAATGCAGTAGGAGAAAATAGGTCTAGGGGCAACACAAACCATATACTAAAAGTGGAATGCGAATCACAAATTTCCCCCCTAGACAAGTATAGTGTGTAGAGAATCGCTGGAGAGAGTAAGAAAACCACAAAGGTGAGTAAAATACCCCAACCCAGAGCCCAGGAAAGTAGGAGTAAAGTACTGCAAGTTTCCTTAGGACACACTACAAGTCGTGATTAGAGGTATTGCAAGAACCAAGCAAGACTGCAAGCAGCAAATGGTGGATTCCTGGACCTGAAGACCTGTAAAGAGAGGAGACCAAGTCCGGAAGTTGCAGAAGATTCCAGGAAGGACAGAAGCCCCTGCCAACCTAGAAGAGGGTGCAAAAGAAGAGTCTCCGGTTGGACGAAGGCTGCAGAAATGTACCAAGGGAAGATGGCTGCTTGTTCCTGCGTGATGCAATGGATGTCCCACGTGGAGATGTTGGATGCAGGTGAGTTTCAGCGCTGGATTCGTCAAACAAGCCTTGGTTCAAGCAGTGTCACGGATTGCGTCAGTGGTGCTGCCTGGACCCAGGAGGACCTGGGGGGCCCTCAACTCGGACTGAGGAGGCAGAGGGGGCTCCCAACACTGGAGGGAACCCACATATGACCAGGCAGCACCCACAAAGGTTCCAGGACACAGGGACAAAGACCGTGCAAATTGCGGTTGTTGCAGCACTACAAAAGAAGGATCCCACGCTGCCAGATGACAACTCAGCGAGTTGAGCGTCACAGGATAGGGTGCTGGGGACCTGGGGCAGGTTGTGCACGAAGGATTCTTGCAAATAGTGCACAGAGGCCTCAGGAGGTAAAGATGTGCAGTGCACAGGGGTACTGTTGCAAACGGGGAAGGCAAGCTCTTATCTCCTCCAAATTTGGACAGCAGGACCTTAGGACAGTCTGTGTCGAAGGGGTCCACCACCTGTGTTCGAAGGAGCACGTTTGCCTGGAGAGGAGTCCAAGAGAACCAGTCGTCGTCTTAGAAGGGGCCTGCTGGAGCAGGGAAGTGACTCCGTCGCTTCACTGGGGATTTCTTCGTTCCTTCTGGTGCACAATGAAGACAGGGAGTCCCCAGAGTGTGCACACTGCGGAAACTGTTGCAGTTGCTGGCTGAAGCTTGAAGTTGCAGAGGAAAGGTAGCCCTTCTGGATACTTTGTTGCTGTTACAGCGGTTCCTAGAGCAGTCTGTGGTCAATCCGAGGTCTGAGGATGAAGTAATAGTTGCAGAGGATTCCTGCTGGAAACGTGCAAGTCGAATCTGAAGAGAAAACCACAGGAGAGACCCTAAATAGCCCTCAGATGGTAATTGGCTACCTTATCATGTATGGACCGATCAGGAAGGGTCTCTGACGTCACCTGCTGACACTTGCCACTCCGAGTCCTCCAGCCTGTCCCCACACCTTGGAAAACAAGATGGCTGAAGTCTGGGACACACTGGAGGAGCTCTGGGCACCGCCCCTGGGGTGGTGATGGGCAGGGGAGTGGTCACTCCTCTTTCCTTTATCCAGTTTCGTGCCAGAGCAGGGACTGGGGGGGGTCCCTGAACCGGTGTAGACTGGCTTATGCAAGGAGGGCACCATCTGTGCCCTTCAAAGCATTTCCAGAGGCTGGGGAGGCTACTTCTCCCCAGCCTGTAACACCTATTTCCAAAGGGAGAGGGTGTAACACCCTTCTCCCGAAGGAAATGCTTTGTTCTGCCTTCCTGGGACTGAGCTGCTCAGGCCCTAGGAGGGCAGAACCCTGTCTTTGAGGTGGCAGCAGCTGTAGCTGCAGTGCAAGCCTCAGAGCTGGTTTGGCAGTACTGGTGGTCCACGGTGGAGCCCCCAGGGTGGATGGAATTGGCTCCCCAATACCATGTTTGGAAAGGGTGGACAATTCTATGATCTTAGACACCTTACATGGCCATCTTCGGGATTACCACTGTGAAGCTACATATAGGTATTGACCTATATGTAGTGCACGCGTGTCATGACATCCCCACACTCACGAAGTTTGGGGGTTTGGCCCTGGACAGCTTGGGGGCACCTCTGCTAGTGCAAGGGTGCCCTCACACTTAGTAACCTTGCACCTAGCCGTCAGTAAATGAAGGTTAGACATATAGGTGACTTATAAGTTACCTAAGTGCAGTGAAAATGGCTGTGAAATAATGTGTGTACTATTTCATGCAGGCTGCAATGGCAGTCCTGTGAAAGGGTTTGTCTGAGCTCCTTATGGGTGGCAAGAGTAATGCTGCAGCCCCTAAGGATCTCCTGGAAACCCAGTGCCATGGTTACCTAGGTACCATATACTAGGGAATTATAAAGTGGGTGCAGTGTGCCAATTGGAATTTGGTAAATAAAGTCATTAGCCTATAGTGACACATTTGCAAGCAGAGAAAGCATAAGCATTGAGGTTCTGGTTAGCAGAGCCTCAGTGACACAGTTAAGCACTACTGACAACACACATATTAGGCCACAAACTATGAGCACTGGGGTCCTGGCTAGCAGGATCCCAGTGAGACAGGCAAAACACACTGACATATAGGGTTTTCAATACGACCACTGGGGTCCTGACTAGCAGGATTCCAGTGACACAGTAAAAACACACTGATACACACTCACAAACAGGCCAAAAGTGGGGTAACCATGCTAGAAAGAGGCTTCTTTCTCAGTGTGCAACAAATCTGCAAAATGAGTTGTAAACTGTTTTTGCAGGAGTTTCTGAATCTGACACAGGTGTCTGTAAGGCAAAGGTTTCTGCTGATTAGATTAGAGACACCTCTTCTGCGTTATTGCAACAAGTCTGTTTATCAAGGCTATCCATGTCTATTTTAGGCCATGTAACATATTCAAATATACTACATGGAGGATACAAGGCAATACCAGAACATTTTGTAATTCTATTCACAGTTAACACATAGGAGAACCTGGTGTCCATTCTGTAACATGTTTCATTTTTTCTTATATAGGAACCGTTACTTGGAAGTGTCTGATAGGACTTGATGAATGGAACTGGTATGACTAACAATTTACAGTTCAAACCTGGCTTCAAACCGTCATGTACTCGGTCTAACGTGATGAAATCACAGGGAATAGAGTGACCTAGAGAATTAGTGCACCCATCTGTACCAATGGATGATGGTTCATCTGGGCTGAAGGAGTGGAGTTCAAGCAGGAACTCATACGTGTATTGAGGGAAAGTGTGATGCATTTTCTTATACCAACTCAAGGACCTGTGTTTTTGACAATCTTAGAAGTGAAAGGCTGTAATGCTCGGGAATATTACTCTATAGGAGTCATGTTACGTCATTCCTCAGCCTTGGTAAGTGGAGTACCTTCCATTTCCTCAATACTAAAAAGGGATATTTGGCTTTATTTTTTAGCCAGTGTTCGATGAGTGAAAGTTAAATTGTAAGGTTCGAAAGCAGCACTCACTTGTGAGCTGCTAGGACACTTTGATCTTAATTTAGTTTTTGTAGCATCTAGTTTAGCTGTGTAATAGCTCGTAACTGAGCCTACCCATGTTGTAGAAGCGATGTCTTATTTTAGGAGATTGAGAGCAGATGACATAGTGCTTATTGCGTACACTTGTTTTGAGAGTTTGTGGAAGCCATTGTCAGTAACTTCAAAAGTTATTTGCATTATATCTGTAGTACTTTCTCTAATTCTTTCAGCGGCTTCTCTGAGTAAGGCTGTGTACCTGTATAAGGTGCTTTGAATATTAGTGGTTGTAGGAAGTTGGCTCTGTATGTGCTATTTCAAAGTAAGGAATAGCATGCACAGAGTCCAAGGGTTCCCCTTAGAGGTAAAATAGTGGTAAAAATAGATAATACTAATGCTCTATTTTGTGGTAGTGTGGTCGAGCAGTAGGCTTATCCAAGGAGTAGTGTTAAGCATTTGTTGTACATACACATAGACAATAAATGAGGTACACACACTCAGAGACAAATCCAGCCAATAGGTTTTTATATAGAAAAATATCTTTTCTTAGTTTATTTTAAGAACCACAGGTTCAAATTCTACATGTAATATCTCATTCGAAAGGTATTGCAGGTAAGTACTTTAGGAACTTCAAATCATCAAAATTGCATGTATACTTTTCAAGTTATTCACAAATAGCTGTTTTAAAAGTGGACACTTAGTGCAATTTTCACAGTTCCTAGGGGAGGTAAGTATTTGTTAGGTTAACCAGGTAAGTAAGACACTTACAGGGCTTAGTTCTTGGTCCAAGGTAGCCCACCGTTGGGGGTTCAGAGCAACCCCAAAGTTACCACACCAGCAGCTCAGGGCCGGTCAGGTGCAGAGTTCAAAGTGGTGCCCAAAACACATAGGCTAGAATGGAGAGAAGGGGGTGCCCCGGTTCCGGTCTGCTTGCAGGTAAGTACCCGCGTCTTCGGAGGGCAGACCAGGGGGGTTTTGTAGGGCACCGGGGGGGACACAAGCCCACACAGAAATTTCACCCTCAGCAGCGCGGGGGCGGCCGGGTGCAGTGTAGAAACAAGCGTCGGGTTTGTAATGTTAGTCTATGAGAGATCTCGGGATCTCTTCAGCGCTGCAGGCAGGCAAGGGGGGAATTCCTCGGGGAAACCTCCACTTGGGCAAGGGAGAGGGACTCCTGGGGGTCACTTCTCCAGTGAAAGTCCGGTCCTTCAGGTCCTGGGGGCTGCGGGTGCAGGGTCTCTCCCAGGCGTCGGGACTTTAGGTTCAAAGAGTCGCGGTCAGGGGAAGCCTCGGGATTCCCTCTGCAGGCGGCGCTGTGGGGGCTCAGGGGGGACAGGTTTTTGTACTCACAGTCTTAGAGTAGTCCTGGGGTCCCTCCTGAGGTGTTGGATCGCCACCAGCCGAGTCGGGGTCGCCGGGTGCAGTGTTGCAAGTCTCACGCTTCTTGCGGGGAGCTTGCAGGGATCTTTAAAGTTGCTGGAAACAAAGTTGCAGCTTTTCTTGGAGCAGGTCCGCTGTCCTCGGGAGTTTCTTGTCTTTTCGAAGCAGGGGCAGTCCTCAGAGGATGTCGAGGTCGCTGGTCCCTTCGGAAGGCGTCGCTGGAGCAGGATCTTTGGAAGGCAGGAGACAGGCCGGTGAGTTTCTGGAGCCAAGGCAGTTGTCGTCTTCTGGTCTTCCGCTGCAGGGGTTTTCAGCTGGGCAGTCCTTCTTCTTGTTGCAGGAATCTAATTTTCTAGGGTTCAGGGTAGCCCTTAAATACTAAATTTAAGGGCGTGTTTAGGTCTGGGGGGTTAGTAGCCAATGGCTACTAGCCCTGAGGGTGGGTACACCCTCTTTGTGCCTCCTCCCAAGGGGAGGGGGTCACAATCCTAACCCTATTGGGGGAATCCTCCATCTGCAAGATGGAGGATTTCTAAAAGTTAGAGTCACCTCAGCTCAGGACACCTTAGGGGCTGTCCTGACTGGCCAGTGACTCCTCCTTGTTATTCTCATTATTTTCTCCGGCCTTGCCGCCAAAAGTGGGGCCTGGCCGGAGGGGGCGGGCAACTCCACTAGCTGGAGTGTCCTGCTGGGTTGGCACAAAGGAGGTGAGCCTTTGAGGCTCACCGCCAGGTGTGACAATTCCTGCCTGGGAGAGGTGTTAGCATCTCCACCCAGTGCAGGCTTTGTTACTGGCCTCAGAGTGACAAAGGCACTCTCCCCATGGGGCCAGCAACATGTCTCGGTTTGTGGCAGGCTGCTAAAACTAGTCAGCCTACACAGATAGTCGGTTAAGTTTCAGGGGGCACCTCTAAGGTGCCCTCTGTGGTGTATTTTACAATAAAATGTACACTGGCATCAGTGTGCATTTATTGTGCTGAGAAGTTTGATACCAAACTTCCCAGTTTTCAGTGTAGCCATTATGGTGCTGTGGAGTTCGTGTTTGACAGACTCCCAGACCATATACTCTTATGGCTACCCTGCACTTACAATGTTTAAGGTTTTGTTTAGACACTGTAGGGGTACCATGCTCATGCACTGGTACCCTCACCTATGGTATAGTGCACCCTGCCTTAGGGCTGTAAGGCCTGCTAGAGGGGTGTCTTACCTATACTGCATAGGCAGTGAGAGGCTGGCATGGCACCCTGAGGGGAGTGCCATGTCGACTTACTCGTTTTGTCCTCACTAGCACACACAAGCTGGTAAGCAGTGTGTCTGTGCTGAGTGAGAGGTCTCCAGGGTGGCATAAGACATGCTGCAGCCCTTAGAGACCTTCCTTGGCATCAGGGCCCTTGGTACTAGAAGTACCAGTTACAAGGGACTTATCTGGATGCCAGGGTCTGCCAATTGTGGATACAAAAGCACAGGTTAGGGAAAGAACACTGGTGCTGGGGCCTGGTTAGCAGGCCTCAGCACACTTTCAATTGTAAACATAGCATCAGCAAAGGCAAAAAGTCAGGGGGCAACCATGCCAAGGAGGCATTTCCTTACACAACCCCCCCCCAAACGAAAGAGGATGAGACTAACCTTTCCCAAGAGAGTCTTCATTTTCTAAGTGGAAGAACCTGGAAAGGCCATCTGCATTGGCATGGGCAGTCCCAGGTCTGTGTTCCACTATAAAGTCCATTCCCTGTAGGGAGATGGACCACCTCAACAGTTTAGGATTTTCACCTTTCATTTGCATCAGCCATTTGAGAGGTCTGTGGTCAGTTTGAACTAGGAAGTGAGTCCCAAAGAGGTATGGTCTCAGCTTCTTCAGGGACCAGACCACAGCAAAGGCCTCCCTCTCAATGGCACTCCAACGCTGCTCCCTGGGGAGTAACCTCCTGCTAATGAAAGCAACAGGCTGGTCAAGGCCATCATCATTTGTTTGGGACAAAACTGCCCCTATCCCATGTTCAGAGGCATCAGTCTGCACAATGAACTGCTTAGAATAATCTGGAGCTTTGAGAACTGGTGCTGAGCACATTGCCTGTTTCAGGGTGTCAAAGGCCTGTTGGCAGCCCACAGTCCAGTTCACTTTCTTGGGCATTTTCTTGGAGGTGAGCTCAGTGAGGGCTGTCACAATGGATCCATATCCCTTCACAAACCTCCTGTAGTACCCAGTCAAGCCAAGGAATGCCCTGACTTGAGTCTGGGTTTTTGGAGCTACCCAGTCCAGAATAGTCTGGATCTTGGGTTGGAGTGGCTGAACTTGGCCTCCACCTACAAGGTGTCCCAAGTAAACCACAGTTCCCTGCCCTATCTGGCATTTGGATGCCTTGATAGAGAGGCCTGCAGATTGCAGAGCCTTCAAAACCTTCCTCAGGTGGACCAGGTGATCCTGCCAGGTGGAGCTAAAGACAGCAATATCATCAAGATAAGCTGTGCTAAAGGACTCCAAGCCAGCAAGGACTTGATTCACCAACCTTTGGAAGGTGGCAGGGGCATTCTTTAAACCAAAGGGCATAACAGTAAACTGATAATGCCCATCAGGTGTGGAGAATGCTGTCTTTTCTTTTGCTCCAGGTGCCATTTTTATTTGCCAGTACCCTGCTGTCAAGTCAAAGGTACTTAGAAATTTGGCAGCACCTAATTTATCAATGAGCTCATCAGCTCTTGGAATTGGATGAGCATCTGTCTTGGTGACAGAATTGAGCCCTCTGTAGTCCACACAAAACCTCATCTCTTTCTTTCCATCTGTGGTGTGAGGTTTGGGGACTAAGACCACTGGGCTAGCCCAGGGGCTGTCAGAGCGCTCAATGACTCCCAATTCCAGCATCTTGTGGACTTCCACCTTGATGCTTTCCTTAACATGGTCAGACTGTCTAAAGATTTTGTTCTTGACAGGCATGCTGTCTCCTGTGTCCACATCATGGGTACACAGGTGTGTCTGACCAGGGGTTAAGGAGAAGAGTTCAGGAAACTGTTGTAGGACTCTCCTACAATCAGCTTGCTGTTGGCCAGAGAGGGTGTCTGAGTAGATCACTCCATCTACTGTACCATCTTTTGGGTCTGATGACAGAAGATCAGGGAGAGGCTCACTCTCTGCCTCCTGATCCTCATCTGTTACCATCAACAGATTGACATCAGCCCTGTCGTGGAAGAGCTTAAGGCGGTTTACATGGATCACCCTTTTGGGGCTCCTGCTTGTGCCCAGGTCCACCAAGTAGGTGACCTGACTCTTCCTCTCTAGTACTGGGTAAGGGCCACTCCATTTGTCCTGGAGTGCCCGGGGAGCCACAGGCTCCAGAACCCAGACTTTCTGCCCTGGTTGGAACTCAACCAGTGCAGCCTTTTGGTCATACCAAAACTTCTGGAGCTGTTGGCTGGCCTCAAGGTTTTTGGTTGCCTTTTCCATGTACTCTGCCATTCTAGAGCGAAGGCCAAGTACATAGTCCACTATGTCCTGTTTAGGCTCATGGAGAGGTCTCTCCCAGCCTTCTTTAACAAGGGCAAGTGGTCCCCTTACAGGATGACCAAACAGAAGTTCAAAGGGTGAGAACCCTACTCCCTTCTGTGGTACCTCCCTGTAAGCGAAAAGCAGACATGGCAGGAGGACATCCCATCTCCTTTTGAGTTTTTCTGGGAGCCCCATGATCATGCCTTTTAATGTCTTGTTGAATCTCTCAACTAAGCCATTAGTTTGTGGATGGTAAGGTGTAGTGAATTTATAAGTCACTCCACACTCATTCCACATGTGCTTTAGGTATGCTGACATGAAGTTGGTACCTCTGTCAGACACCACCTCCTTAGGGAAACCCACTCTGGTAAAGATACCAATGAGGGCCTTGGCTACTGCAGGGGCAGTAGTCGACCTAAGGGGAATAGCTTCAGGATACCTGGTAGCATGATCCACTACTACCAGGATATACATATTTCCTGAGGCTGTGGGAGGTTCCAGTGGACCAACTATGTCCACACCCACTCTTTCAAAGGGCACCCCCACCACTGGAAGTGGAATGAGGGGGGCCTTTGGGTGCCCACCTGTCTTACCACTGGCTTGACAGGTGGGGCAGGAGAGGCAAAACTCCTTAACCATGTTGGACATATTGGGCCAGTAGAAGTGGTTGACTAACCTCTCCCACGTCTTGGTTTGTCCCAAATGTCCAGCAAGGGGAATGTCATGGGCCAATGTTAGGATGAACTCTCTGAACAGCTGAGGCACTACCACTCTCCTAGTGGTACCAGGTTTGGGGTCTCTGGCCTCAGTGTACAGGAGCCCATCTTCCCAATAGACCCTATGTGTTCCATTTTTCTTGCCTTTGGACTCTTCAGCAGCTTGCTGCCTAAGGCCTTCAAGAGAGGGACAGGTTTCTTGTCCCTTACACAGCTCTTCCCTTGAGGGTCCCCCTGGGCCTAAGAGCTCAACCTGATAAGGTTCAAGTTCCAAAAGCTCAGTTCCCTCAGAGGGCAGAACTTCTTCCTGAGAAGAGAGGTTCCCTTTCTTTTGCTGTGTTGCAGTTGGTTTCCCAACTGACTTTCCTGTTCTCTTGGTAGGCTGGGCCATTTTTCCAGACTCCAGCTCTACTTTTTCACCCTGTGCCTTGCATTGTGCTCTCGTTTTCACACACACCAGTTCAGGGATACCCAGCATGGCTGCATGGGTTTTTAGCTCTACCTCAGCCCATGCTGAGGACTCCAGGTCATTTCCAAGCAGACAGTCCACTGGGATATTTGAGGAGACCACCACCTGTTTCAGGCCATTGACCCCTCCCCATTCTAAAGTAACCATTGCCATGGGATGTACTTTTCTCTGATTGTCAGCGTTGGTGACTGTGTAAGTTTTTCCAGTCAGGTATTGGCCAGGGGAAACCAGTTTCTCTGTCACCATGGTGACACTGGCACCTGTATCCCTCAGGCCCTCTATTCTAGTCCCATTAATTAAGAGTTGCTGTCTGTATTTTTGCATGTTAGGCGGCCAGACAGCTAGTGTGGCTAAATCCACCCCACCCTCAGAAACTAGAGTAGCTTCAGTGTGGACCCTGATTTGCTCTGGGCACACTGTTGATCCCACTTGGAGACTAGCCATACCAGTGTTACCTGGATGGGAGTTTGGAGTGGAACCTTTCTTGGGACAGGCCTTGTCTCCAGTTTGGTGTCCATGCTGTTTACAGCTATGACACCAGGCCTTTTTGGGATCAAAGTTTTTACCCTTGTACCCATTGTTTTGTGAAGAGGCTCTGGGCCCACCCTCCTGTGCAGGTTTTTGGGGGCCTGTAGAAGACTCTTTACTATTTTTAGTTTTGGTTGTCTCATCACCCTTCTGCTGGGGAGTCTTTGTGACCCCTTTCTTTTGGTCACCCCCTGTTGAAGTCTTGGACACCCTTGTCTTGACCCAATGGTCCGCCTTCTTTCCCAATTCTTGGGGAGAAATTGGTCCTAGGTCTACCAGATGCTGATGCAGTTTATCATTGAAACAATTACTTAACAGGTGTTCTTTCACAAATAAATTGTACAGCCCATCATAATTACTTACACCACTGCCTTGAATCCAACCATCTAGTGTTTTCACTGAGTAGTCAACAAAGTCAACCCAGGTCTGGCTCGAGGATTTTTGAGCCCCCCTGAACCTAATCCTGTACTCCTCAGTGGAGAATCCAAAGCCCTCAATCAGGGTACCCTTCATGAGGTCATAAGATTCTGCATCTTGTCCAGAGAGTGTGAGGAGTCTATCCCTACACTTTCCTGTGAACATTTCCCAAAGGAGAGCACCCCAGTGAGATCTGTTCACTTTTCTGGTTACACAAGCCCTCTCAAAAGCTGTGAACCATTTGGTGATGTCATCACCATCTTCATATTTAGTTACAATCCCTTTAGGGATTTTCAACATGTCAGGAGAATCTCTGACCCTATTTATGTTGCTGCCACCATTGATGGGTCCTAGGCCCATCTCTTGTCTTTCCCTCTCTATGGCTAGGATCTGTCTTTCCAAAGCCAATCTTTTGGCCATCCTGGCTAACTGGATGTCCTCTTCACTGGAGTTATCCTCAGTGATTTCAGAGTTGTTGGTCCCTCCTGTGAGGGAACCAGCATCTCTGACTATTATTTGTGGAGTCAGGGCTTGAGAAGCCCTGCTCTCCCTAAGTAGGACTGGAGGGGGGGAATTTCCCTCCAAGTCACTATCTTCATCCTCTGAGTTGCCATCCTCAGAGGGGTTGGCCTTTTCAAACTCTGCCAAAAGCTCCTGGAGCTGTACTTTGGTAGGTTTGGGGCCCATTGCTATTTTCTTTAGTTTACAGAGTGACCTTAGTTCTCTCATCTGTAGATGGAGGTAAGGTGTGGTGTCGAGTTCCACCACATTCACATCTGTGCTAGACATTATGCTTCTAAAAGTTGGAATACTTTTTAAGAAACTAAAACTGGTTCTAGAATCTAATTCAAACTTTTAACAAACTTTTAAACTCTAAAAGAAATGCTAAACAGGATCTAACACAAGGCCCTAGCAGGTCTTTTAAGAATTTAGAAAACTTTTCAAATTGCAAAAATCAATTTCTAATGACAATTTTGGAATTTGTGTGATCAGGTATTGGCTGAGTAGTCCAGCAAATGCAAAGTCTTGTACCCCACCGCTGATCCACCAATGTAGGAAGTTGGCTCTGTATGTGCTATTTCAAAGTAAGGAATAGCATGCACAGAGTCCAAGGGTTCCCCTTAGAGGTAAAATAGTGGTAAAAATAGATAATACTAATGCTCTATTTTGTGGTAGTGTGGTCGAGCAGTAGGCTTATCCAAGGAGTAGTGTTAAGCATTTGTTGTACATACACATAGACAATAAATGAGGTACACACACTCAGAGACAAATCCAGCCAATAGGTTTTTATATAGAAAAATATCTTTTCTTAGTTTATTTTAAGAACCACAGGTTCAAATTCTACATGTAATATCTCATTCGAAAGGTATTGCAGGTAAGTACTTTAGGAACTTCAAATCATCAAAATTGCATGTATACTTTTCAAGTTATTCACAAATAGCTGTTTTAAAAGTGGACACTTAGTGCAATTTTCACAGTTCCTAGGGGAGGTAAGTATTTGTTAGGTTAACCAGGTAAGTAAGACACTTACAGGGCTTAGTTCTTGGTCCAAGGTAGCCCACCGTTGGGGGTTCAGAGCAACCCCAAAGTTACCACACCAGCAGCTCAGGGCCGGTCAGGTGCAGAGTTCAAAGTGGTGCCCAAAACACATAGGCTAGAATGGAGAGAAGGGGGTGCCCCGGTTCCGGTCTGCTTGCAGGTAAGTACCCGCGTCTTCGGAGGGCAGACCAGGGGGGTTTTGTAGGGCACCGGGGGGGACACAAGCCCACACAGAAATTTCACCCTCAGCAGCGCGGGGGCGGCCGGGTGCAGTGTAGAAACAAGCGTCGGGTTTGTAATGTTAGTCTATGAGAGATCTCGGGATCTCTTCAGCGCTGCAGGCAGGCAAGGGGGGAATTCCTCGGGGAAACCTCCACTTGGGCAAGGGAGAGGGACTCCTGGGGGTCACTTCTCCAGTGAAAGTCCGGTCCTTCAGGTCCTGGGGGCTGCGGGTGCAGGGTCTCTCCCAGGCGTCGGGACTTTAGGTTCAAAGAGTCGCGGTCAGGGGAAGCCTCGGGATTCCCTCTGCAGGCGGCGCTGTGGGGGCTCAGGGGGGACAGGTTTTTGTACTCACAGTCTTAGAGTAGTCCTGGGGTCCCTCCTGAGGTGTTGGATCGCCACCAGCCGAGTCGGGGTCGCCGGGTGCAGTGTTGCAAGTCTCACGCTTCTTGCGGGGAGCTTGCAGGGATCTTTAAAGTTGCTGGAAACAAAGTTGCAGCTTTTCTTGGAGCAGGTCCGCTGTCCTCGGGAGTTTCTTGTCTTTTCGAAGCAGGGGCAGTCCTCAGAGGATGTCGAGGTCGCTGGTCCCTTCGGAAGGCGTCGCTGGAGCAGGATCTTTGGAAGGCAGGAGACAGGCCGGTGAGTTTCTGGAGCCAAGGCAGTTGTCGTCTTCTGGTCTTCCGCTGCAGGGGTTTTCAGCTGGGCAGTCCTTCTTCTTGTTGCAGGAATCTAATTTTCTAGGGTTCAGGGTAGCCCTTAAATACTAAATTTAAGGGCGTGTTTAGGTCTGGGGGGTTAGTAGCCAATGGCTACTAGCCCTGAGGGTGGGTACACCCTCTTTGTGCCTCCTCCCAAGGGGAGGGGGTCACAATCCTAACCCTATTGGGGGAATCCTCCATCTGCAAGATGGAGGATTTCTAAAAGTTAGAGTCACCTCAGCTCAGGACACCTTAGGGGCTGTCCTGACTGGCCAGTGACTCCTCCTTGTTATTCTCATTATTTTCTCCGGCCTTGCCGCCAAAAGTGGGGCCTGGCCGGAGGGGGCGGGCAACTCCACTAGCTGGAGTGTCCTGCTGGGTTGGCACAAAGGAGGTGAGCCTTTGAGGCTCACCGCCAGGTGTGACAATTCCTGCCTGGGAGAGGTGTTAGCATCTCCACCCAGTGCAGGCTTTGTTACTGGCCTCAGAGTGACAAAGGCACTCTCCCCATGGGGCCAGCAACATGTCTCGGTTTGTGGCAGGCTGCTAAAACTAGTCAGCCTACACAGATAGTCGGTTAAGTTTCAGGGGGCACCTCTAAGGTGCCCTCTGTGGTGTATTTTACAATAAAATGTACACTGGCATCAGTGTGCATTTATTGTGCTGAGAAGTTTGATACCAAACTTCCCAGTTTTCAGTGTAGCCATTATGGTGCTGTGGAGTTCGTGTTTGACAGACTCCCAGACCATATACTCTTATGGCTACCCTGCACTTACAATGTCTAAGGTTTTGTTTAGACACTGTAGGGGTACCATGCTCATGCACTGGTACCCTCACCTATGGTATAGTGCACCCTGCCTTAGGGCTGTAAGGCCTGCTAGAGGGGTGTCTTACCTATACTGCATAGGCAGTGAGAGGCTGGCATGGCACCCTGAGGGGAGTGCCATGTCGACTTACTCGTTTTGTCCTCACTAGCACACACAAGCTGGTAAGCAGTGTGTCTGTGCTGAGTGAGAGGTCTCCAGGGTGGCATAAGACATGCTGCAGCCCTTAGAGACCTTCCTTGGCATCAGGGCCCTTGGTACTAGAAGTACCAGTTACAAGGGACTTATCTGGATGCCAGGGTCTGCCAATTGTGGATACAAAAGCACAGGTTAGGGAAAGAACACTGGTGCTGGGGCCTGGTTAGCAGGCCTCAGCACACTTTCAATTGTAAACATAGCATCAGCAAAGGCAAAAAGTCAGGGGGCAACCATGCCAAGGAGGCATTTCCTTACAGTGGTGCAAAACGTTTATTTTTAACAGAACTTGGACTGAGGAGGAAATCGATTATCGATTTCTGCACTAATTGTGGATAGGTGCTCTTTCTCATCCATTCACATGTTATGTGCTAGCCATAGTTGACACAGCTTATCTGCAAAGCAAGTGGTAACAGTTAAATATTTAGATCTAGTATGCTTGAGGCAGGACTTGGAGGTGTGGAAAGAAATAAATACATACATCAGTATCAATTGGCCATATATCTGTTCCTTCAGATTGGAACATTTACAGATTTGAATGAAATTATTCAAAATTAATCTATTAAATTTGTCCTCAATTACTAATCTGAAAACTGCCAAGAACTACATTTGGAATAGAGGGCATCTTTAAATCTCTAATAAACCCAAATCCCAGTCGGGCTGTTTATTGTAATGTTTCATTTACAAAAATCATTTGGGCATTAAGCATGCTCTAAATAAGGCCCTTAATCTGCTAGATGTCTTCCCCCGAATACCTTTTTTACATTAATGTTTTCTTTCCAATACTCGTATCCCTGTTTAGAACGATTTTCAACAGACTGGGTAGAATATGTTTGTGATTTGTAATCATGTTCTTTTGAAGTCTTTCTGTTTTTTGGGAGCAGTAATAGAGTGACATATCTTATCTGTAGCACCATTGGATATGGAAACTGTAAGAAAATGCCTCTTTTTGCATAATCATCCCCTTATGTTTTGGACTCTGTATACTGGGACCCTGCTAACGCGGCTTGTCAGTGCATGTGGTGTGACCAGTTTACCAAAACTTGCCAGATTGGTAAAAATACCCAATTGGCACATTTAACTTGCCTATAAATTCTTGGTATATAGTGCCCAGGGCTTGTAAGTTAACTTGCAATAGTGGTTTGCAACACATATTGTAGTACCGCTAAAGTGACCATCTAAAGCATAACTCAAGGCCTGCTATAGCAGCCCAACTTGAACAGTTTTAAAGCTGCCCTTTCGACCTGTCAATCACCCTTTTGCCAGGCCTAAAATTCCTTTTAAATAGTATTAAGTAATCCCTAAGGTAGGCTGTGCCAGCCCTAAGGCAGGGTACAGAATATTTAAAGTTCTGGTATTTATTCAGTGTTTTACATGTCTTTACAGTGAAAAAGGCCCAAAACCCATTTTCACTGTAGAAACACTGGACATGCCATAGAAAACACGGGTTTCTTTATCACAATTGATAAAGCTAACTTCACAATAGCATTAGCTAGAAAATACTTCACTCATCTTCATAGTTTAAAAGAAATGCAACTAAATATGAATGTTGAATTTTTGTCAATTTCAGAAATAGTGACCTTAAGAAGTCACGTTTGTTTCTGCCTCAAGGAGCCTTTTCAGAATTAATACCCAACTGTTACATGGCAACCTGCTGGCCCCCTGGAAGGAGGTGTGAAAGGTTTTCAGGAAAGGGAATAAAAAGAGCCTTGGTTGGGAGAAAGTGCAACCTTCCTGCTGACAGGATAGCCTGGGGTGTGTGTCAACCAACTTAAAAGCTTCAAAGGAGCATTCACTGTCACAGACAGATGTAACTCAAACCTACACCTGCCCCTTGCCTTGTCCAGGTAGTCAAGATGTCACCAGTCCCAATTGTGGGCAGGCAGGGGCAGACACCTGTTTCAGAACTGGTTTGCAAGGGGATTGTACCAGAGCTCTGCTCAGCGGAAGAAAGGTTCTGTCATGTTGGAGTTTGGCAGAACAATACACTGTGGGATCGGTTAGGGCCTAACTCCCAGGAGATGTCAAAGTAGGTAGGTTTTCCCCTGGAAGCTTTCTCCCTATTGATCAGTCTCCACCACCCACACCTAGTGGCTGGCATACATGTGGCACCTTGGAAACCTTATGAATAATGCATCTGGACCTGTAGAAGACAGAAGGACTGCACCTACTGTTGAACCTGTGAGAGAGACCTCATTGGCTGGACATGCTCCTACTTGTACCCAGTACAAAGTGGACTTGAAGGGTCCATTGGCTGACCTCCTGTTAAGCTACAAGGCCACAAAAGCTGCAAGAGGCCTACTTTTTCCAAGAGCCCAGATCACCAGTGCCAGCTGAATTTGCCCTGGACCATGCTGATGGCTTTTGGGAGAGTGAGTCCTAACCCCCAAGTGGGGGCCACAAGGTCCTGGACCCCTGGCTGGTTTTGGAGTGTACTCCTCTGATCCTAGAACCTGCAAAACTGGCTACTTGGAAACTTTTTCAGTACCTTTCTGACACAGAACCAGAAGAGGCCAGGACCAACGCAGGAGCCACACATCTGTTGGTGTCAAATCGTCCTTCAGATTCAAGTTGCTGGTTTCCACTGCTGAAAGTTTTTCAGCTACCAGAAAAATGTGTAAGTTGGAACGTGGAGGCACTTCAGCAGGGCAGATGTCGAACAGCATCCCTCTGCTGACAAAACCTTACTTGGTATGGATTCTGGACTTTGCTAGCATGGGTCTTCCAGTTGCCGTTTATGACAACTGTACCAAGTTTCCTGCTGGAGCAGTGACTCCCATCGAGGACCCACGCTTCACCAGGCCACAATCATCTAACCCTCCTTTGGACCGAGCAAGGAGACTGACGTGTTGATGAGAAGCCAGAAAACGAACTTACCTTTGGAGCAAACCCGGCCCCAGTACTAAACCAGCAGTAGCTTGTGGTCAACCTTGACCTTTGACAAGGCCCTGGTCTAGCATGACCAGATAACTGTAATTGATGCCTTGCCCTTTAAGGTGCTTTTTTTTTCAATATTACTTAAAACGTCTAAAAATCATATCGCCGGTTCCCTTAATCTGTTTTTTTTGGGGGTATATTTGTTAATTAAATTTTACTACATTTTTGTAATCTGGCATCAGATTTTGCGGTGTTCTGCTTTGCTTTTGAACTGCTTTGGTACTGATAAATGCTTTACACTTTTCTCCTACGATTAGCCTGGCAGCTCTGTTCTGCACCTACCAAGGTTTAAATTGAGACCTAACTGCAACTAGGAAGTAACTGCCACGTTATTACTTGGTGTGGCCTCTAATCCTCCCCGTGCGGAAACCTGACAATGTTCCCATTGTGTATAATTCTTGTGAATTACTGGTTCTGTGAATGTAATGGTGACCATGGTGGTAAAAATAGATTTCTTTATTGCCCCACATAGGGTTTAATCTATTTTGGGAAATTGGGCCTGCGGTATTGCTGCTACAGTAGGATCTGTTCCACCCGGTACAGATGCTTTCTCCTCATGAGTTGCCATAATATAGCTTGCTCATTAGGAATATACTTACCTACAACTCGGCCTATAAACACCATTTTTAGCATTATGTAAATCAAATGTTTAGGAGTATTAACAGAGAAAGCCACCGGGAGACTCTTCTTTTAATATTCCATATATTACTGCCAAAATATCTGTTGATCTTGTCCTGAGACCTGGTTATCGAAGCTACCTTATACTGCTCATTTTCAGAGAAGTCTTTCACACAGTTCACTTTAGCGTGAATTCTTTAACTTTTATGTGCAATGGTGTGCTGTACATGAACCAAAAGAAACTAATCCTGAGTTACAGACGCCTTTGCCCTGATTTGCTTTTTTTTAATTATTTCCCTTTTGAATCTTTGCATCTGCTAAGGCGCCATTGTGGTAAATCTAGATTGTAACCTTGCATACAGGAAGTTGAATCCGACAAAGTGTGTGAACATGTCCTCATGGCATGTATGTCAGAGCTGTGCGGTGGCGTCACATAAAACTTAAGTATGTGTATGCAGCAGCTTGAAGTAGTCACCTTCAAACATTCCCTGTTTCTGTTTAATATCAGCTGGCAAGCTGTGCAGAGCCATCCTTGTAAAACACTCTTGTATTTTGGTAGGAGTAAAGCACTAGGAGTTTGTGTAACATTTTATTGATTTTTTTAAGATTTAGGGTAGGGTCATATATTTAATCTTCCCATGAACTACACTCAACGAAGCAGCCCACTTCTTGCACCACAGATGTAGATCATGAGTCTTCGATATGCTTGTTCTTTTAGCTGTTTCTGGTGAGGGAATAGGAGAGACTAAGACTTTTTTCCCCAGCATTAGTCCAGTGCTGTAAGTATTTAGTACAGCATAAGTATTGTATGGGAGTTCAGGTTTCTAGAATGTAAAAACCATTGTCAGGCTTTGAAAGTAGAAAAAGAGGGGTATTCATTGTAGAACTATAAGGCGCTATAATGCCATGATGTTGTAACTGATGTGAAGTAGCTTTTATGTCATGTTTTGTGTGTGTGTATACATATATATATATATATATATATATATATATATATATATATATTTCAGCTTAAGCTTCTTTACACTACCTTAAGCTTCACGTCTTCATTCAATTTTCTGCTCAACATACTTGTCCCTTATGTTGTACTCTGTCCACCCACTTCTGTCAGCCCCTTTACTGTCGGAGACCTAAACCGATTGAGAAAAGTGGCTATCAGTACACTAATGCTGCTCCTGCTTTTTATTTCGATCAGTTTCTTAAATTATACCAACCCTCCTAGGACTCCTGAGTTGACAGGTTCGGGGCCTAAAGAATGCTACCATAACAGTCGCCCTCCAAGAGCAGCTACATAATTCCTGAACTCCATAGTAGCAAACGCAGGGCCGTTGCCAGAATGGAAATTACGAAACTATCCCATTGCTACTATGCAATTTGTTTTTCATTTTTGTTATGACTTTTTGAGCATTAGCATTTTTGTGGCCAAACCCAAAGGAATCATGAACATGAATCAACTGCAACCAATATACATTTATAACAAAACAAATTGCAAGTTTTAGTCTTCAGGAAGGATTTGGTAATGTTTAACATTTTTTGCAGTGCATTTCCAGCCAAATTATTTTTTTGAGCAAAAGACTGAATGTGTGGCTTTAATAAATAGTGATTATTCATGGCAGTTCTGTACATGTCCCCTAAAGCATATATACGGTGGCACTTTTGTTCCAGCTTTTTAAAAGCCCTTTTTCCTTTAGCAAGATCTAGAGAGAACCAGGAAGTTGACTGTTAACAGGCTTTGGATGTTTTGAAAAGGTGTGGACATTCATGGCCATATGCAGCCAATTATTGACTTTCCACATCCTATTCAGTGTAACAAGTTAGGCTTGAAGCAGTGTCAGTAAGAATTTTCGATGGTTCCGGGAGGATCAACCTTACTCCAAGAAGGCAATATTTTAATTGTTTTTAGATTTTCGATAATAGGCTTTGAGGAACTAATACAAATAAGGATAAGTGCGTGGTACGACCATGTTAGCTTCAGAGGCAATCAGTCATCTCACAGTTTATATCTAAGTTTCCTACTGGTTTTCGCCTCAATGACCCTATCATTTGGTGGTCATTTTCCCAAATACCAAAACACCAACAGAAAAGTCATTCCACTGATGTGCGTGGGTGCATCAGGTTTTACACGGACAAGAAAAGAGGTGTTTGATCATCTGACCAACTGTATCATTCAGCCACCAAAGGATAGGCCATCCCCTGTCTGAGGGAATAGCACATTGGCTACGAAGCCTGCATCATTTACTTTCACAGCATGGTGAGTGTCTGCTGTACAGAAGTGAGGGAGCATTCTATCAGGAGCATGGCTAAGACTGAAGCACTCTACACTGGTGTGAATTTGCAAGACATCTTCTGTACAGTTCCCAGGCACACGTTTACAAAGCACTGTTGCCTTGATGGGAATGCAGCCCGAATGCAGCGGTAAGACAGGCTGCCCTCTTTAACCTATTTCAGTGAAAGTGAGCTTGCATCCTGCTTTCTTTTATTCTAATGTGCTTACCTTTCCAAATCAAGCATGAGTATATTTAAGATTTAGTACTAGAAAATAAATTAGTTACCTGTAACTCCAGGGTCTGTACCTTTTCAAATATTCACATGCACCCTCCCTCCTTCCTGGTGAGAGACTCATTTATTATATAATCTTCCCCCACTGTGTTGTGAAATCTGTGCTATGGTGCTCTTTTTTTAGAGCTAGGATAACTAGCACTTCTACCTCACTGGCTGCAGTTTGTTTAGTAGCATATCCATCACTTTGAAACAATCCGAACACTCTTGTTGAGGTCTGTGGCCATTGTAAGTCTATACTGCTATTTAACAGTACCGAAAATTCTTAGGTGACCATGAGGAATGATTCAAACATATGAATATATAAAAGATTAAAATGCCGGAGTTACAGTTAAGTACCTAATTTCTTAGAATGACTGCTCTTTTAGGTACACTTGCTGGTATGGCTGTCACTTGTGCTAGTGAGCACCAGGAGATGGAAAAGGAACAACCGTAGCAATGCAAGCAGAACTCCACTAATGGCTGAATTCCCTACCATGCTACAATCGTTAAGAGTGTTGAAGGCTGTATTTTGACTGAGTAGGATAAAAATAAAACATTAGTGAGGGATGTCTCAGTATTGTGAACATGGCTTTAACAATTAGCATAGCGTTGACTGTATTGACTATTGTTGTAAAGATGGCTCAAAATCGCGCAGGGTTTCCTAGATTGACAAAGGCGAGATACAAAAAGTAGATTGACTGCGTTTCAGGGAAAAAGTGGTGTGGTGGACATTTGCTATTTTCGTCAGACGCACATTAACTGCAGATATGAAATGTTGTGTGTGAAAGTCAGAGAATAGTAAGTTGTTGAACAGTTTAGGGACCTATTTAAGTCCTGGATGAGCGGGTTACTGATGTTATTGGTGTGCATGGTCTTACAAAGGAGTGAAAAGGCCAGAAAGGGTGCACGGTCGATCAGTTTTGGAGTTATGGAGGAGGAATTGATGAGCACAAGGCAAAATAAACAGAACTCCTTGGTTGCATAAGTCTTAGAATTATGCTCTTGGATAATTGGTCTTGTATGTAATTTTAGTTAACTTGATGCAGGGAGTGTTTAAGTCATGGTGAGATTGAAGATTTTTCCACTTGCAGGAACTGATCTTGCATACCTTTGTTTAGGGACATTGTTTGCTTTCGTTATTGCATTGACTGTCCGAAGCGGCAGCATTTCGTTATCTAGGAAGCTGTAGTTGGTATTTTGCAATCAGAGGTTTCACATATTTGCATGCTTACATGTTGATCTGTGGTAGATATGGGGGCAAGAATGGGAAGGACAAGGAGTAAATTTGCTTAGGGCTGGTGGACGGTATTGTTTGAATGTAGATTTCGTCCATTTAATTGTTTGTTTTTGTGTTGAGGTAGAGGCACTGCCATGCTCTTTTGTTATTATTAATGCTTCATGACACATCTTTGTTTACCCACTGCAGATTGTGGCAATGGCAGCTTTGGTTCATCCGAAATTTCCTCTGGACAAAGCACCTCCTCAGCCACCCTACCAAGCAAACTTTTGTGGTGAGTATCTAGATGGTGTGTGACCAAAGCATTCTAGATTTTGTCCTTTCGTCACATTGGATGAAAGCCCCACATGGTTTATTTTCTGAAACACCATAAAAACTTGTTGCTTTGAGTGCTGCAGAGCACCACTCACTTTGAAGATATGCTATTGAACAGCAAATGGCTTTTGAAGTTTCACAAGAATGTGTTTCTGGGTTTTGAATTTAGAACAGCTCAGTCAGGTAGTTTCATTGTCTGATTGTGCTGTAGTCCTACGAGCCTTGATTTCAGTCTGGCGTTAATACTCTGACGTTTTGTTTTTGGCTTCAATTTCTTTGGTTGAAATTATTCTCCTCTCCATTTTGTTCTGACCTCTGAATGTACTTTCATGAATTAATCTAATTTTTAACACATCTTAAACATTGATTAGTATTTTCAAACTTGCAATGAATAATACATTTCTTTTCATATTAGTTGCTAGGATCGAGGTTTCTGAAAACCTAGGTATAGATTAAAAAACTATTAGTAAAACATAAGTACTATTTCATCTTCACTCCTATAGACTTGCAAATCTGTTATAAAAATGCCTCTGAAGAAAAATAAAAGGATAACTAATAAACAGTCTTTTTCAAAGTACTTTATTTTTGTATTTGTTATTGTAAAATTGAGTGATGTGCAGTAAAAAGCTGCTTTTATTTCCTGGTATGAGTCAATTTTTTGCAATGTCTAACTTAATAGCAACATATTCTTTCAGTTGCTTGGTATGCATATTTTTCTAAATTTTCATAACCCAACTCCATGATTATGACTCGGAAGGCTCTTTGGCCATAATGGTAGTTGACAT
>NC_090447.1:686986418-687108918 GCF_031143425.1 Pleurodeles waltl | reverse complement strand
ATTTAATAAGGAGTAATATACAACATTCTCTTTTAATGTAGTGGCCGATAACTGGTCTGGGGAGTGACCGTCTGGTCTAGGTTCCTGATAGACTCCTACCTGCAGATTCCTCAACTTTCCAATTTTCCTCAGGCATCAATTGGATGTGCAAACTTTTCAGCAGTACCTCTGCGTGCAAGAAGGCGGCATCTTGAGACTCTGCACTGAGACAGTTCTGCTCTGGAAATGACATGCGGGGCTGATATAGGTACTACTCCTGCATGCTGTTGTCAGTTCCTTTCTTTCCATGCCTCCAGAGCTCCCTATAGTCTCTCTGAATGTTTGTCACCCTCTAAAATGACAAGTTTCAAGCCCTGTAGGGACTTTCCCAAACAAATATCTGTGACAGATCCCCATCAGGGGTGCCCTTGCTGCCTAGGGTCGAGCCAAATGTATTAATGAATCCGAAGGACATCGGGAAACATGAGGCGAAACTTTGTTGCCAAGCATAAGCAGACTGTGTCTGGACTGTTTCATGTCTTTCATTGCGTCCAAGGGCCACTCTTGGTCCCATTCCTGTTTCCAGAGTCCACAGAGCCACTTCAGAGGTTGCACTTAGTCATCATGTAAGCATTAGAAATACAAGACTTTAAAACTGGATTCTGCCTCTTAGGTCGCATTCATTCGCCTGACCAAGTGCGGGGACGACACCACCTTTTCCGATCCAGTTTCCAAATTTGGCTGACTTCAGAGCCAATCCCGCAACTGGTTCCAGCACAACCAGAGTTTCCAGGGCCTTCAGCCACATCACGTCAGATCGAAGAGTTATGTGCAGCAATGCTCTGGCTCTCTGGAAACCTGCCTACTTCCTCTGCCGCGCCCTAAGGAGCCAAGAGGTCTTACTCCTGGGGTACCGCCACAGGTTCGCCCTTGGTGACATCTGGGTCCTCTGCTCTTGCCTTCACTCCAAATCCTCTACCAGTGCCATGAAACATGCCTGCCTCCCCGGCATGTCACCTGACTCCCGGACATACCAATGCTGACTTCATCTCCTGAAAAGGGGTCCTGACAGTCTTCTCTTAAGCAGTAACGGCCAGTATTACGTTTGAATCCGCCCGAGGCTCTGCTTCCATCACTATCACAGGCTTGACAACACTCTCTTTGTGACTGATTCTGATATTGACTGTGACCTGGGTTATGAGTTTCCTCGACACTACCAAGATGACAGCTAGTATGAGGACTTACAGAAGGCTATTGCCATAGATACCTCCTCAGATACAGGCCCTTTTTCTACCCCAGGACCAACTTGTAGTTAAGGGCCCCTTTTGAAATGGTCATCCCCCTGACACTGGTACTGAAGTTTTTCGACTGAAGGTGCCCTGGGTTCCTGGTAACCAGGTCCCCAGTGCCAGTGCTCTTTCCCTGAAAAAAGGTAAAAGATCTCATTGTGTGCATTTGGCACACACTTTAGTTCTGTTAAGTCCCTAGTAAATGGTACACCTGGTGCCTGGGCACTAAGGAGGGTAACTAAGGGCTGCAGCATGTATTATGTCACCCTATGGGACCCCACCACCCCTACAAATTGCACACAGCCTGCCATTGCAGACTGCTTGTCATGGTGCAAGCCATGAATAAACACATGATGTGGCACTTTAATTGTATGCCATGCCCCAAACCACTGTATCTAATATATGTAAGTCACCTAAACAGCAGGCATTAGAGCTCTAAGGCAGGGTGCATTATCTATGATGTGAGGGCATATCTGTATGAGCAGGTATGCCCCTGGGATGTCTAGTTCAATTCCTAGATATAACAAGTGAACAGGGAAGCTATCTTAAGTTACGTACTGGGCACTCTTCATTACAAGTTACCCAGCCACATAATGTCTTCACTGAAACCTATGGTGTTTGGTATGAAACACCTTGTCTTAATAAATTGATACTGATGCCAGCATTTGATTTATTATGACATGGACCCAGAGGGCACCTTAGAGGTGCCCCCTGAAACCTGACAGACTTAGTGTGCTGGCCGACTGGTATTGACCAGCCTGCCACCTCAGACAGGTTTCTGACCTCCTGAAGGTGAGAGCCGTGCTCTGCAGACAGAAACATTTCCTGCTCCTGAGAAAGGTGTTGTCACCTCCTCCAGCAAGATGGCTAGTGAATTTGCATACCAAGGCCAGGTGCTTCAAAGTCCCCCGTCTCCTTTGATATGCAACCCTGGCTTACCCCAGACCTGAGAGAAGCCACCCCCTGCCTTTAGGCCTATTTGGCACCATGACAGGTGGGAAATTAGCTATGCACTGTGGTGTGTTTTACTACCAGGCTAGTCGTACTCCTAAGGTTGGTAGCCTGATGTGCTCCATGTTGGAATTAGGAATTCTGGGACAGGGTTATGTTCACTCCCCACAGGAGGTGGTCATATAGGGGGTGTAGTTTCCCCAGGGGTGAGTAGTCCATTGGCTACTATCCCACACTCCTCTAAATTTAGTATTACAGTGGCCCCCTGACACCCGAAACTTAAATTCAGCTGACTGAAAAAGGAGAACAAAAAAGGACTGACCAATGAGAGAACTGTGGACTACCTAGACATTTGGGACCAAACTCTGCCTACCTGCTGCTTTCCTGACAATTGCACGGACCTGACTCGTCCTGCAGCTGTGCATCTCCTAAAAGCATCAGAGGGCTACCAGCACTTCACAAACTAACCAGTGCCCCCCTTGGAGTGGAGGAGCCACTTTCGTGCTACCTGCAGGCACGGACTGTGACATCTGGCCACTGATGTGCTGACCATCGATGCAGCAGTCACGCAGGAGAAGGTCACCGTGTAGCCAGGAGGACAGACCCTTCTCCCCACCAAGTTTGGAGATGCCAAGCACACCAAGAGTCGCCCTACACTAATACCCAGGGAACAGGAGCAGTTGCAAGCACCAAGGCTTGTTTGCCTGGACTAGACACCGCTTCAAATAGATTACCTGACCCTGAGGGACAACTGAATTGACGAGGCTGCCTACAAGATTGGCCCTACTGCCTGTTTTTTTCCTCCCTGTGTTGTCTTAACCAAACACCGTGCGTGTCTTTGACACACAGCACCAGCAAACCAAAACCCGCTACACCCTAGTGTCCTGGCCCGGGTCCTCAACTATCGACTGTACCCCCTTGCTCCTAGGACGCTCACAAACTGAGTCCCCTGATGGGAGCTCCTGGACTTGTCCCCAAGTCCCACTCAGCAGCCTGTTTCTAGGTGGCCCCCCTCCTTGCCAATCGTGCAGTGTGCAAGGCACCAGACTCATCCAGCCCCTTTGCACCAGGACACCTCAGGGCAGGTAACAGCTAACTGTTGGTGGCTCTCATGACCGTGACCCCCTCGTACCCTAAGACCGACAGGGGAGCCCCCCTCCCCCTCCGAGATACCTCTGTAAGCACCCGTTTGCAGGACATGTTTCTTCTCCATTGAAAAGCATTACAGTGTAAAAGAGCATTTGTGTTGTGTATGATACTTACCTCGCTGTGCAAAGTAATATCTCGAACAATACTTAACTTATACTGAAGATATTTGGTGTCTAAAAATATTATGTAAAGTGTTATTTTTCTAAAATTAGTCTCGAGTTTCTTCTTGAATGTCATTTATTGACTGTGCAACACATGCTTAATGTGTTCAACAAATCACACTGATAAGCCTAAACTGCTCACTCGAGCACAAAAGAGAGTACTTACGGTTATTATTTTTAATCTGTCAGCCAATAAGGGTCACCTCTACTGTCTACATAGTGTACCCATACACAGCCACAGAGGAATCTGCTTCCTACACCTTGGTACTGTGTAGGGCAGCTGAAGTTCTTGGAACACGGCGGTGGGTTGGTGGGTGAGTGTGTGTATTTTTTTCCATTCTACTTTGGATCGATGGATCCCTCACGAAGTTACACTGAGGGACCATGCAGAAGGCCGTAGTCTATCTACGGATCAGCTTTAAAAAAAAAAAGGGGGGGGAATTGGAGGGTTAATTTCTTGCCCATGAGGGATCCCTTAGGGACCCCTCCATATGCCCTTTGGGGTCAGGATACCTGCATCCTGACCCATTTTGTGTTTTCACTCTTTATTTTTCCCTCCTCTGGGCCAAGTGACTTACAAAATGGTGGCTGCAACTTTCCTTTCAGGTTGCGTCCAGCCAATTGGGGCCTTAGTTTTTGCCTGGATCGAAGGATCCCCCTCAGGCGGATCTGCATCCCTGGATATCTGTATTTTCTTTTTTTTCTTCCTTTTAATAACTTTTAAACTACTGAACAGACACACCAAATTACAACCAGCATTGGCAAAGCCAGTAGGGTTTGCCTCTACAAAATCTATTGGTTCTCTGTGTTTATTTAGACATGTCACACAGCAGCATGTCTTAAAGTTTATTTTTTTAAAGTGCTATTGCATGGCTAGCGTTGACCACATTAAAGCAAATAGTGGGTCAACACCACATCTTTTTAGTTCTATTTAATTTTGTTTGTATCTGAGTATATGATGTGCATGCTAATGCTGTTATTTAGGTGTTTCCGACTCTTTCTGATACACTGGTAGTTGATTAAAGCTCTCATTACTAGATGGCCAGTTGTAGAGGTCGATAAGTTTGCTTCAGGGAAAATCCAGTACCATACCCTGAAATATTGGCAGTGGGTGAAATTACCTTCTCTTATTTCAGAGGTCAGAATAAGCCATAACCTGAGCAAAACATTACCGCATATTTTCACATTTTCTAAGTGTGGTATTACTGTAATACTCTGAATACTAGAATTGAAAGCAAACACTGGTTTCAGTTGCTGTGTTTAGGGTGCCTCCTATTGTGAGCTTTCTGTCTTTTGCTGGGTTTTTCTGCCTTCATACAGATGCCCAGGTTGAAAGAGCAGTGTAACTAAACCCACCATACAAGTGCATAAGTGAACCATCCACAATACCAAAGGACTGACCATACTAGTCTCTCTTGCTCTGCCGCATTGACCTCTCATGGCAGTGGAAGTCCTGCCTCACATTGCGCAACAAACCCATCTCCAGAGTCCTGAACTCGGCTGAGCCTTGATACGCTGTGCAGGGTTGGCCTAACATAGCGCTGGAAATGAGGGTTAATGTCCCGCGCATGCTCAGAAAATTGGCCTTTATCGAGCAATATTCAAGGTCAGTCAGTCATTAAACTTCATTTGGGTAATAAAAACCATCAAAGCACACATATAATAAATACATAAAACTACATTATCAAACTAAAGTTAAAACAGTTAAAAATTCAGTTACGAAAATTCATTAAAAACAAATACAAATTCATAACCAGTGTACATAGCATTGTCATCGCGTCATCCTGGCAGCCTCTTCCTGATCCTAAGAGCTCCTTTCAAAAAGTTTGCTATATTAAAGCAAATAAAAGGGCTTGTTAACATTTGTCAGTATACTAACGCTGGTCTAACTTGCTCAAAAAGTTGATCCCTAAATAAAGACAGAATGTACTGAAGCTGTAAGGCTCTGTAATGATCACAGAAGAAAATAAAATGCTATGTGTTTTGTGGAGGGAAATCATCACACAAACAAGGATCTCTTTCACCTTGTCCACCTAGTGTGACCGCCATAGGTCAATGTAAAAGATTGAGTCTGAATCTGGTCAACGGGGATTGGTGTTGAGAGAGCGTGACTGTAATGAGATAAGGCTCCACCGAGGGCCCAGTTTTCAACATGGGATAGGACTGAACTGTAGGTTTAAGTTCCTGTACCTTTCTTTCTGAGCCCATCATGTGGGCAAAGTGCTTCTTTCCCCAGATAAAATCCCTCTTTGTAACACCATACGGGTGCGCAAATACGTCAGGGTGACCCACTTAGCGCGTAACATCTTTGATGTATTTAATCCATGGAATCTGTCAACCCCTTTCTAAAGTAGAGCAATCCTGTATAATTGCCAGATTGAGGTCTAGCACTAGATTGCATCATACCCTGATCCACCTCAGCAGGGACGCACAAGCTAATTGATCACATATATACCATAACACCAACTCTTCGTGTATAATATATGTAGGTACTGACTGTGGCATAGCCAGCAGTTTTCTTAAGAATTTATTTTCCACAGTCTGGATATCCTACATTCCAGGAAGCCCCAGATGTCACTACCATGACTGACAATTGGAATGCATTTACCCATGTGTACTTTGAGTGCTTGCATGAGTTTAGCCCCCAACCTTTTAGCAAAATGAAGGGTTTCAACTGCAGCTTTCGAAAATGCATTCTTTTTTATTTTATTTTGTGGGGGGGAGGGAGGGACAAGCCTTTCATTGAAAAGGACCCCCTCAATATGAAAAAGTAGGTGTCCTGACCAATTCTTTGCCCCCTCTGAAGCATTTTTTCTGCTGTTTTTTAGAGCCATCAACTATAGTGTGGTTTGGAATAATTAGTGCTCAAATTTAGCTCTCTTAAAGGGCACAAAGGAATCAACCAACTGTTGCAGATCTACGGTATTCCTAGAAATTAGAACAGCCTCATCCGCCTACAGAAGGGCGAGCACTAACTGCGAGCCAACCCTCGGAATATCTTTACAGGCTGCATATAATTCAGAGCCCACATTATTTATGTATAAAATAAAAGCGGCCCCAGGATACAGCCTTGTCTAATCCCCCCCCAGTAAAGATTCAGAGACTCTGACAGATACCTTGCCTGATCGTACCTTATTGAGGTGGCGGGATCTAGGTGTAAATCACGTAGGAAGTTCACTATATTCTGATCCACCCCATGGTCAATCAACATCCTCCACAGTTTCGATCTATTCACATGATCGCACACGGTGGTAAGATCTATAAATACCATATGCAATGAGCCATTCTTTGCCAAGGTGTATTTTCTAGTAATCAATTGTAGGTTCAGACATTGATCCAGAGTACCTTTGACAGGCCTGAACCCATATTTGAATACCAGAAATCACTTTGTTCTGCTCAGACCACTCCACTAAACTTGTTAAAATAACTTTCCCTTAGACCTGAACAGTCCTGTCTGAGGGAAATAGGTTGGTAGCATTTTGGGTCTGATCTTGACCCCTTTTTAAACACAGGAACTGTTACATCCTTAGTCCAGGGCTCTGGGATGCCTGTCTTGCAGACAGCGTTACTGACATAAGTTACACTTTTCCCCAAACATGTGGTTCAGATTTAAATAAATCATTGGGCCCCCCATTGGGGCCTAGTGCCTTTGCATTGGGCATTGTTACGATTGCATTGAATATCTCCTCAATTAAAGCCAGGGTGTAATAAAAAATTACATAGCTATTGTAACATAAAGCTTCTATTAAGGACGTGGAGGCAAGTATTAGGATTTATTCTTTCCTCACTTTATTCAACAGCAGCCATTCACCAAGAAATTGGTTCGGTCACAAAACTTCATTTCCTATGAAACCTGGGGGAAAAAAAAACAACAAACAGTTCCAGAACATGGCAGCCAATCAGCGGTCAGTGCGTCCCTGAAGAGCCATTGTGGCTCTCCTTCCTCTTTCTTTCTGCGACCTACCTCTTTCTTCCTGTGACCTTAGCCATATGAAAACTCCTTAATCCTGTTTCAAGGTATCCGTCCCTAAGATAACATAGAACATACACTTAAACAGACTGACTCTTGAATGGCAACGATTCGATGATCATACTATGACAACCTTAAGATATGCAGCGATTTAAACTTCAGTTACAAAACAGTTACAAACTAAAATGTTTGCAAATCGTTTCATCAGTGCCAAAAATTTGTTTTGAAGTAAACAGACAAGATTTGACCATACCCATCTGATATGTCTGGTGGGGAGACTCCCAAATCTACAGGGTGGGCTAATCCTCGCCTCCGTGTCCTTTATAGAATTGAAACTTTCCTTCACAGTACCTAGGACATTTTTTAATCTCTGTCTGGACCGGAGGCGAGGATTTGGTTAGTTTAAAGCTTGCCAACCACTAGCAAAGCCATACTCTGGACTGGTTTAAAATAGAAAGTCTTAAACGTGGAATCTGAAGATCAGTCAGCTGCGTTGAGAATATCCTCCAACTGAGCCTTTAAGGAGAAAGCTTTGGATGCCTTAGCCCCTCTCACTGAATGTTCTCCAAAAATAGATGTCAACCCAGCCACACTCATGATCCACTTGACCCATCCCGGGACCGTAAGGGATGGAACTGCTCTATGGGGTTTTGTCAGGGCAATAAACAGTTGCCCTCCTCCGTGTGGACGAAAGTCATCCATCATACTCTCATAAACCTTGATCACTTTGACCACACAACTTTGGGGCATCTGGAAAATTTGGATATTAAATTATCCTGGAGTTAGATTTAGTATGTCTATAAATGTGAACGGTAACTCCCTCTGGAATGAATACTTTACCTGTTATATCCAACGCCCTGACATCCGATACTCTATGGCAGGAAATGAGACAGCAAGGGTGACAATTTCACAGACATTTGCTTTCTGGAAAGGTACTTATTGGAAGGGCAAGATAGAAATAAACGCAAAACATTGACATCCCATGAGGAAGAATAACGATGTTGAGGAGAAAAAGATAACCTGATGATTCTGAACCATTGGCACACTAAAGGATGCTGCCCTACATTGTGGCTCTCAACTGGAAAATGACCTGCCGAGATGGGAGAAGGGAAAGTATTGATCAATATATAGGCCAATCCCTCAGAGGCTCAGGAAACCAGGAAATTAATTATATGGACAACTCCTACCCCCATGGGATCCAGTATCCGTTGGAGACACCAACCCAGCCAGTGATTCCATGCAGAGTTATATCATCTATTCATCCCGTCCGACCAGGCTTTGGCAAGTAACAAGAGATCCTCTCGCAAAATTCCCAGGACTTTCCATCTTTCCCAGTAATCATCTAGAACTTGAGACTGAAAGAGCCCTTCGATATCGGGGTGAAGGTTCCCGGAGGTGTTGGGATGGAGATCTGGGACATGGGGGGGTAGACGGATTAGAAAATATCACAAAAGTTCTCTCAGAACTGGAAACCAGACTTGAGATCTCCAAATCGGCATCACCACCACCAGGTCTGTCTTTTGTCTCTAGAGTTGGGTAGACCCCCTCAAGATCATTGCGAAGGGTGGCAACGCGTACCCCTGTTCATGGGACCAGTCCTGGAGAAATGCATCCATCAGTTGCCCGGGGTCCAGCCTCCAGCTGCCGTATCTTTCCAGTTGATTGTCCAGTCTGGAGGCGAAGAGGTCTTTGGAGAAAGAGCCCCATCTGTGTCAAATTGATCGAAAACCCCTCTGGAGTTTCCAAAGACTCACGCCATGACAATGACGCGAATGCCAGTCTGCCACCTGGTTGGACTTCCCTGGTAAGTGTTCTGCCAACACCGAAATCTGCTTGTCGAGGCAGTAATTCCACAGAGATTTCACCAGGTCAGACAGGGCTTTCGAGCGGGTGACCCCCCCCCCCCCACCTGCCCCCCCCTGATGGTTGATGTAGTAGACTGCCGCCACATTGTCCATCTTCAGGAGGACGCAGCATTGAGATCTGTCCTTCGTCCAACATTTCACTGCAAAAGACCCGACCATTAACTCCAGGTGGCTGATATGGAGAGATCGTTCTTTGGAAGACTGTTCTCCACCTGTGGGGAACTCCCTGCAACATGCTCCCCTGCTGGAGGTGCTGGCATTGGACTGTATGACCAGATCCAGTTGAGAGCCAAAAATGGAATACCCATTCCATGCCTCCATGTGGGAGAGCCACCATTGTAGCTCCTCTCTAGCCTCAGCTGAAAGGGGGATTACTTGGGGAAAATGTGAGACACCTCTGTGAAGGATCCAAGCGCTGAGGACCCGGTAGTGAAGGGGTCCTGGAAAAATGGCTTGAATGGAGAAGAGGAGACTCACAATAAGAGCGAGGTGGTGCTGGAAAATGGTTTCCTTAACCAGAGTCCGTTTGAGTTTGTGATGGATCTTTGGCAGCTTCCGAAAGGGAAGCCTCAAGATGGCTTTGATGGAGTCCTTAATGAAACCCAGGAATTGAAGAGACTGGGAGGGAGTCAAAGCAGATTTCGACTTGTTAATGACAAAGTCGAGAGAAATTACAGAAGAGGAATGGTCCATTGGCAGTAATCGGACAGACGAGGAGGAACACTGATTCATTAGGAGAAGATGGTTTAGATATGATAGGCCTGATACCTCTGGACCTGATGAACTTTACCACTGGCTTTGAGTTTGGTGAAGCACAAAGGGGCCGAAGAAAGCCCAAAGGGAAAAGAGGTGAATTTGGATAACTGTGCTCACCACTGACATTGGAGGAAGCGAAGATGCGGAGGGAAGATGGGAACCGTAAGGTAGATGTCTTTCATGTCAAATTGCACCAGCTAGTTGTTCGCCTGTAAGAGATTGCACAAAAGATGGATATCCTCCCTTTTGAAATTGAGGAAGACTACCCATTTGTTGAATTTCCTTAGATTGATAACAGAGTGGTGCCCCGTCCCTCTTTTCCACTCGGAAAAGGTTGCTGAGAAATCCTAAGGGATGTAGATGGGATTGGGGTAACAACGTTTAGTCCAAAAGTTGGAAGACCTCTGCATCCACTAGTTTCCTTTTGGACCGGGGAGAAATTTAAAGGCTGCTGTCTCCGGTTTTGAACTGGGGAGCCATAGAACTCTATATTGAACCCTTTCACTGTCTACAGGACCCAAGCATCTGACATAAGGTTTTCCAAGTTGTGCAAGAAGCGCACCGACCTGCTTCCCAGGTGACATCCCAAAAAAGGAGGTGCACTCACCTTGAGGGGAAGTGCAGGCGTTGTTGCCCCTGCCAACACCTCGGGAGCTACGTTGTCTGGGATATCGTCTTGTAGGATAGAAGGTGGCGAATCGTGATGCATCATGCCACTGTCCCTGCCTGATATCCGATCCTCTGGAGGTGTTCTGAGGTGGGTGGCCGGCTAAGTGCCCCCTTCCACGACCGGCATAGGCAAAAACACAGGTGTGAAAACTTTCTTAATGGAGGTTTGGGCTTTATCTAGTGAGGTGAAGGTGTTCATGAATTTCCCCAACTCACAGATGAAAGGCTCCCCAAAGAGACCTCCATGGGCTACTAAGCCTGGCTCAGAGGGTGCTCCTAATTTGGGATCCACCTTAATGAGTAAGGTTCTGCGTCTGTCGAGATTGCACAGTTAGAGTTCCCCACAAAAATGACGACGTGCTAGGCCCAGCCCAAAATAATGACGTGCTAGGCCCAGCCTGACAACACTTCAGGGGAGTTAAGGGACCCAGAGGACTTAGTCTTTCGCCATGTCAAGGACCTTCACAACAGGACCTACCACATCCACTAGCTTGTGCTGGCAGACTCACCACGACCAATTAATAAACTTTTTGGGATCCTTTACGAATTTTGGCAAGGATGTGGCCATCTTGGCGTCAATCTCAGGGTTAAAAGCAGCACTTTGCCTTCAAGGGAGGGGTGCTGACATTCCGCCTCAAGGCAGTTTCTAATCTCTTTATCCAGGAGCTTGCGGAGATGCCCTGTCACATAGGATGCCACTTTAGGGGCTGGAATCCATTCCGCCAAGCGCAGATGGATTAGGTCCTCAAGTTCCAGCATGTCAGAGTCATTTGAAGAATTATTCCCAGGTTTTGTTTGTACCCGGAGGAGGTTCAAAGGGGCCCGCAGGGCACCGGGGTCTGTTGGGGTCATTGTCTCCTTCCAAGGTGTGTGGAATCACCTCAATTAAGGGGGTCCGGGAGAAGAAGAAAGGCCCTTGGAAGGGCCTGGCAGGGGGACAAAAGGATGGAAGGGTGGGGAATCCATAAACTCCTTTTTCAGGCATGCAAAGGCTTCCAGGTCAACAGTATTCCCCTGTGCGCTTCTGCCTAGGTTCTAGACTGTGAGGGGATTGCCCTGGAGGTAAAAGGCCTGAGGGGCCAGGTTGGTCTTCCCTCGAGTCGAGGGGTTGTGGACACTGGGATGCCATCTGATTGTTTCCTCTCCAGAGGGGCGACCAGTTGCATCACCACCTTAAAAATTGAAGCGTCCATGATGTGACAAATGTTGTCATCTATCGGAAGGTAGATAATATGCTCCTGTTCCAGATAGTCCCCTGAATGGTCCCCAGATTCACAGCCTTCAGCCATGATTAAGTCAGGAAAGACAAGACGTAAGTGCAGGCCAAAGGAGAAGACCGTCACTTAAATGCTAATTCATGCCAGGCAATTAGGGTTCGGGTGGACCCGAGAGTAAATGTGGTGCCAGGGGCAGCAGAAAAAGCGTCTAGGATGAAAGTTGACACCCTTAAATGTTTTTAAGAGGAGATGAGTAACGCAGAGTGTTGCACTCATCTGGGCCAAGTCCCTTCTTTCCGTCAATTTCACTACTAAGCGAGGCCTTAACCATGTGTGTGTCTGGCTCCACATATATTTTTGTCAAAGCACAGCTCCCACCAAGCGATATCTCCTGAATTACACTGATAGTCTTTCCCGCAGTAAAGGCCTTGGACAATCGCATGTCCTTTTCAGTCAGGAATTCAAAACTGACGAGTGCGCCACCGGGGTGTGACCCGCCATGTGCAGAATGTTTGGAATGCGTCAAGCCCTCTGGCGGTCGGCAGGCTGCCCTGCACTTGGAGCATTGCGCGACTTGATCGGAGCACTAGCCATACAACGGCATGGACAGCAAAGCAGACGGCATGCTTCTACGTGCTGTCCAATGAGAAGCTGGTATAATATAGTGACACTGGAATAAGACAGTGGTAAGTTGAGGTAAGTAAGGGGTGAGACCTAAGCCCCCTGCATGGGAGAAAGGGGTGGGTGTGTGTGTGTGTGTGTGTGTGTGTGTATATATATATATATATATATGTGTATTTATTGATTTTTTTTTTGCATAACAAGTTCCTGACAGAGAGCTAAGATTCTCACAAGAATTAGTACAGTGCAAATCGTCTCCTTCTAGGGTTTGTCAGAGGCAGTAACCACTGCCAAATGTATTCTCTGCGAAGGCGGTCTGTCATATTTCATGAAACAAAATAACCATGTGTAATGCATACACTAATTCACCTCTTAATGCCTATTTGTTTTAACATATGCTTCTCACAATCAATATGTTAGGCCTAATGCTTTATCAAAATTTTTCATAATAAGCAGACCAGGCCTATGGCAGCAGAAATGTTTCCCAAGGAACCGATCAGGCCTTTAACTGTTACCATTGCCTTATTACCGTAACCAAATTGAGGCCTCCTGCACAGAGCGTAAGTTTCCCACAAGGCAACCATCAGGCATACAATCCAAAAATTACATAGTATAAGAAATTAGTTGGCAAAACAAAATACAATCTCTCAAGAGTCCAAAATCTTGTGTAATACATTCACAAGGTACTTTTAGTCACCCTGATTTAGTACAGCATGCTCATTGGGGGGGGGGGGGGGGGGGGGGGGGTTTACAAAGGCCCAACCAACATTACCAAATGCCTTTTCACCATCTATGTATTGGAGCATTATATCTGCTTTGCTGTTGCCACAAATGTCTAGCAGGTATATCACTATCTTCTCTTCCACCTGACTAATGAATGTAAATCCTGTATGGTGGTGTTGTATTTGGCGTATGAGTTTCCAACTATACTGCTAGTATTTTTGTAAAGGCTAGAACATCCGTGTTGGAGGGGAAGTAGTTAAGAGTCACAAGGTTTTGCATGTGTACCTGATTTTTGCGATAAGCAATACCAGGCCTCTGAAGTTGGAGGATGTCCCTGCTGCCGACTGGGAAATACTCACAAAATTATTCCACAGCTTTGCCATCAGTCCTGGTCAATAGCTGTTTAGGATATGTAGCGGAGGCCATCAGGACCTTTAGCCTTCCTCAGTCCAAAGCTCTTGGTCTCCTTAATCACTTCCTCTGCCGATATCTACATTTCCAGGCATTCTACCAGTTAGTTTCTCAGAGTCAAGTTTTATAGCTAGTGTATTAATTTTGTCAGCAACTATCTCTTTTCCAGAATATAACCCTTGATAGTGTTTTCTGAATAACCTTAGTTTGTCCTTCTATATTTGTCCATTTTGTCTTGAATCCTTGTAATTAAAGATTTGGCTTGCTCCTTTAGTAACTTTGCTTCCAGCATTTCTCATGCCTTATTTCCCCATTTGTAATATTTGTGCTTGACTTTATCCAGTGAGTTTTCTTCTTTATTATTCTGCGAAGTGTAATTGGCTCATAAATTTTAAAGTTCTGCACCACAGTTTGTAATTCTGCTTACATGCTGTGGTATTCTGGTGCTCCTAGCTCCCTGTGAATATCCTTCATGACTTTTCTCTAATTCTGTTTAACCTAGCTTCTTCAGCTATGCATATCCCCTGGATCAGTGCCGTCAAAGCATCCAATACTAGAGCCAAGCTACATTCCCCAATGTCATTAAGTTGTAGATACCTTAAACTATTTTGAAATATCTTTCCTGACAATTCAGTCCTCATCAAGGGATCATTAAAGCTCCATCTTAATCTGGACCAGAAGCTCACCAGTCTCTGGTACAGATAGTTGAAGCATGATCCAGCGATTCTTGACCCCATGCTCAATGGTTGTAGGTCTGTGTTTGGTGTAAAATCATATTTGCACAATAGATGTGTGGGCTCAACAGAACGTAAAAAATCAATGTCTTTGATGTATGATCTCCACACGTCTATTGGACCCAGCTCAGATATCCATTTCGTCCCCTGATCAGTTAACATCATTGTACCCCATATCCATATTGTGAGCCCGGTATCTCCTTATCCTTGTCCAACACAAGGTTTCAGTTAATTCCAGTAATAAGTGCTGTGTTTGTGTTAGAGCAGTTTTGGATTATATGGTTAAAAAATTCTAGATTATATGGTTAAAAAATGATTTGGGAATACACTTCTACTGAGACCCATCTACACCTCTGTAGACCCTTAAGTGATGAGCATCTCTTCTTGTCTGAAACGATGTCTTGTATGGAGAACACCACATGTTGTGCTGTCAGGATCCCAGCCCCCACCCCTTCTTTTTTTGTGATCGAGACTAAACATTGGGGGGTGGTGTGGGGAGTGGGGTGCTTCTGACTAAAGTCTCTAGGTACCTTGTGCCAACGGGCTAGTGTCCTGTAGGAAGTGCATATCCCTTTTAGGGCAGTGGTGCTTAACATTTTGACTTCTGTGGACCCCCCACTTAATCTTACTGGAATCCGGGGACCCCCACTTAATCATTACTGGAATCAGGGGAACGCTATCCTAAGCAATTCCGACCATTTGAACCATAAAACAATACACAAAAATCTGGAAACAAGGATTCCTCAACAAACAGAGGAAAAAATATTTTATTTAGTTTCCAAATTTTATTTTTAATGAAAAGGTTGGAGCTTTTCTGTATTCATTTAAGGCCACCCATTGTCTAAACTGCATTCTGTTTGAGGCACTTACACTGCTCCCACAAATCAATCCTATGATACCGACTTAATTTTAGTGCCCAGTTTCAAATTCCAATAACAAGACAAACCATGTAGTAGTACCTTATATTACTCTGGGACTGGGGTAATCAAGGTGTGTACACAAACCAATGTTCCAGTAGGAATTACTTGGGTTGGGGGAACCTGGGTGTAGCATTCAATTCTTGTGCAGGAGCTAACTTACTCAGTGACCCTGCTATCGCATTCAATGTGCTACAAAATTAGGAGATTAGTAGTTTAATGTTTTCTTTAGTTGTACATATAGTCAGTCAAAATATATTTACTCAGCTTTTGCCATAAAATCAATAAAGTTAAACAAAAAATACATCAGATTAAAATCTTTAAAACCCAAAACATTATAAAAAAACATACAATTAAAATCATTTTTACATCTAGAACTGTCTGTAATTAGGACACATATACCAATTCATACTGTTTCCTAACGACTGAAGCAGATCTAGCAGAATGTAATATAGAGTGGCAAATTTCAGTCGTAAGAATTTTTTTTTTATGTATTCCAGCACTTTCACAAAGTCTCTTAACATTTGCATTACGTATCATTGCCAATATGAAAGCAGATCTTGGGGCAGAATACAATGTGCAAAAAAATATAAAGTGACTCGTGCTCCGCTTTAATATAGTGTCACAAGGACAAGCGGGTAAATCCATACAAATAGATTGGATTGAAAATGCCACTTTAAAATTAATTCAATTTAGCCTGACCAATGTTAAGTAGGAAAGGTGCAATGAGTTCTCAAACCATAGTAAGTAAGGCTGTATAAAATCTGTTGTTGAAATTTGAATGTAAGCCTCAACAGTTTTCATTTTCCGGGCACCCAGTAATCTATTTGCCAAAACAATTTCCGAAACAATGCCATAGGAAATCTGAGTTTGCCGGAAGGTTGTGGGGATTTAAAAACATGTTACTTAGGCCCAAAGTTTGAAAAGTCATTTTTATGCAAGTGAGTAATGAGATCCTATTTACATGTGCAAAATGTAAACGATTAGTCACGCACTCTCTCACCAGGCTGACCTCTGGATTTCTCCAACATTTAGTCCGGAGGAGAAGTGGGGATACAGCAACCTGCTCCTCTAGATAATTGAGGCCTAATTCCTTGTGACACAAAATTAGCAGTATTCTTTGGGATGGCTAGTACTCTGTGTAAAATGTATTTTCAAATTGTTGTTTTGAATCTACATTTCAATATCTCCATATCCCTGCTCCATAGATAAGTGCCGCCACACATTTAGATTTATAAAGAGTTAACATTTGGGACACAGGTTTGTGTCCTAATTTGCAGGCGAATCGAAAAATGGCCTCCGTGTTCCCTTTCAAAATGTTGGGTTTTAGCCATACAGTAGGATTTCCATAATAAAGAAGAGCTAAAAACCATACTTAAACAGAAATCCTTTACCTTTTTAAGAACTGTTCCTCCCATTTTAAACTGTCGTCTTGGTGTTCAAAGGGCCACATGTCATAACATAAGACAAAAAATTCACACTCCAATCTAGGCCTTGCATAAAATCTAAAATTGATCTAAAAGGCCTTGTCACCCATTTGCCGTGCGGGAGATCAGAACCGCATCATCTGCGTACTGGAGTATTGGCACCAATTCCCCCCACCATCCTTTAAAAAAAAAAAAAATCTATTTATTAAACATAACAATGAACATCAGTACATTTACATGATGAATAAGCAAAAAAAAGGAGAAAACAAGAATTACACTCAACACCATATATAATTTATATAGTGTATTGTACTTCCTCTTCCCATGTACTGTAAAATACTTCAGTACATAAAAACTGTTAAACTGCGCCATAATGATAACTATTGTGTGGATTATAGGATTTTTAAGACAGACCAAGTTGCTTGTGACTAAGGAGGGAAGACGATAAGTTTCATGTAATGGTGAGTGGGGGAAAGACTGGTTATCGGATATAAACACTTATAAATAGGCTGGCATGTTTGGTCATGCAGTACATCGGAAACGGAGCGGCCCAAGGCAGGCTTTCTGCCCACTGATACAAAGCATCTGATATGATGGCAAGGCATCTAATGTGCCCGAGTCACAGTGCGAAATAGGTGAGGAACATAACTATACTGCAGTGACATGAGTGCAAACATAGGGTGGGGAAGTATAGGGGTTACAATGTTACGGAATAGATATTGAGGTTCAAGGTGGGTATGCATCACTCTTAGCCTCAATGTCAACAATAAAGGCATCCCATATCTCAGCATCTCTTCGAATCAGTCCTTCAGCTGGTGTAATGTTTGGGCCTCCGCATGGGAGCACTGTAATAGAGAACTGTAATAGAGCGCGTAGCCAATTAGTGTATAATGGGGCTTGTGGAGCCTTCCAGTGTGTGGCTGTCAGGCGTTTAAACAATATGAAGGCTAGATCGATGAACTTATGTAAGTGTTTGTCGCCTTTGGCGTGACGGCGCAAACCTAGTAAGCAAGATTCTGGTGTAAAATTCAAAGTATGGTTAGTGATATCTGCTATAGTGTCAGTAATGCTGTCGCCAAGCTGTGTTCAGAGGGGGCAGCTCCACACCATATGGTAAGTCTGCAGCTGGCAGCAAGCATCTGGGACACACCGGGTCTAATCTGGGGTATATCTGTTTAATGCGGGACGGGGATAAGTAAGAGTGGTGTATGTAGTTGAACTGAGTGTAGCGAAGTCTAGTATTATGTGAGATATTTTTAACCATCGATAGTGCAGAGGACCAAGCACTTAGGGATAGTGGTGAAGGGAGGACCACATCCCAACGGGCCTTAACGCATGATAATTCAGGGCAGGCTTCAGACAGCAGTGTTTTGTATAGTCTTGATATAGTGCCTTTAGTGTTACCAGATGTAAGGATCATAGTAAGTAGTAACGACTCCTTCGGCTCAGTGCTACCTTGTTTTCCATATATTGACAAGCAGATGTTTAATTGCACAATATCTTAAGAAAGCACCTATACAGGTCCCCGTTGATGTCATAAGTTCCGCAAAAGATCGTAAAGTAGAGTCCGAGTAGTATTCGCCTGTGTTCAACTGTCCTATGCCGCGCATGTCGTGATGTTTCGCAATTCTCTGGGCTCCCGGTAGTTGTAACAGCGGAACCAGAGGAGAATACGGCACCAGGGTGTTACTGCCGTGGACATATCTTTGCAAGCACTTTCTGGCGACTTCAAGTAGAATGGCCCCGGATTGTGGGCGACTAGTACCATCCAACAGCCAGGTAAGTATTGAACACGGAGCCAGTGCGTCTATTAATATTTTACGCTCTGCTGATGGGGCCTCACCGAGCCAGACAGCTGGCCATTGTAGTTGGGCAGCAGCATAAAATAGTTCGAAATTAGGCATACCCAGTCCACCCTCCTCTTGTGATTATTGTGTTATGGATAGTGCCACTCTAAGTCTGTCCCTTCCCCAAAGTAGGTCTGTCAGTAACGAATGCAGGGATTTAAAGAACGAGCGCGGTAAGGTTAATGGGAGTGCCATAAAATAGTATAAGAATCTCAGGAGAATGAGCATTTTGGGTATGGCGACACGCCCCATAGGTGACGGGGGCGACACCCAGAAAGGTAGGGAGCCACGGGTTCATCGTAGGATCCTGTCTATATTGCCTTCTCTGAGATCATCAATTGAGTGATAGATCTGTACCACTAAACACTTGAAAGTGGAGTAGCACCATGGCAATTGATAGACTGGTATGGTCTCTCGGTGTTCCAGAGATATAAAGGAGAGAGGATAGATACACGATTTGGAGCAATTGGTGCGGAGGCCAGAGATGGCTGCAAAAGTATCAAGTATCGCTATCATCCCAGTCATTGAGTCAGTGTGATTAGCCAAATATATTAGAGCATCATCCGCATATAGGGAGATAATGTGGTGTGTATCCAGTTCCGGGATTCCCCATATCTGCGCCTGCGTGCGTAATTTGACAGCCAGTGGCTCCATAGCAATTGCAAATAGTAAAGGGGATAACGGACAGCCCTGTCGAGTTCCTCATCCAATTGGGAACAAGGCGGAGATGACCTGCCCAGTTTTAACACAGGCAGTGGGTTTAGCATATAGTGTTTTAATCCACCTAATGTATCCGGGGCCAAATCCTATAGCTGCAAGAGTGTTGATGAGATATTCCCAACTTAGTGTATCAAACGCTTTTTCTATGTCTGACAGGGCCACTGCCTTCTCGCGGTCTTCCATTATGTATTATACAGAGTAATCTTCATATATTCAAAAAAGTACTCCTGCCTGGTATAAACCTCGATTGATCTACGTGGATCAATCCTGGTAGGAAGGGGAGAAGGCTGTTCACTGAGATCTTTCCCAATAGTTTTCAGTCAGTATTAAGCAAGGAGAGAGGGCGGTACGAACGGACATCCAGCAGGTCACGACCAGACTTAGGGAGTACCACTATTAGGGCCTCGCACACTGAATCTGGTAATTGTATCCGATCATTTGCTTCATTGAACACCTGGAGCAATGGCTGCAGGAAATATGAAGCTAGTGAGGTTAGGTATTCTATTGGTAGCCCATCTGAGCCAGGAGTCTGCCTGTTCTGTCAGTAAGCGGTTCTGAGGAGTGGACATCAAGAAGTTAAACATTTGTGTTTTTGACGAAAGAGGAGGGGGGAGAGTAAAGAGACTGATAATATTCATAGAAGGCTTCATTAATTTCCACTTAGGAGTTAATTATTGTCCTGGAAGACAGACAAATCGCTCCTATAGGTGAAGGCTCTGTTGGCTGGCGCACCAGCCAGGACAGCAGCCGACCTGATTTATCTCCCTCTGCATATTGACGCATCATAAAATGTCTATAATCGTGTTTGCACAATCTATCATCTGCCTCTTTGTGACTAGTCCTCAACTCCTTCAATTCTACCAGAGTCTTCTCTCCTTTGGCCACTGCCACCTCTGTCTCCCGTAGTTTAATCTCTAGTTCCTTGACCTCCCTAAGCAATAACCTCCTTACCCCCACTGATGCTGCCAGACAGTGGCCTCTCACCACCACCCTGTGGGCATCCCATTCGGTAGCTCAAAATGGTGTGGTGTTGTGTTATTCAAGGAGAAGTAATTGGTCAAGCATTGGGCGAGTTCGGTGTGAAGGGGGGGGGGGGGGGAGTCTGCAAGTACCTCCGTCTGGAGGCGCCATGTGGGGATATGTTTGTGCGGACGGCCCCAGTCTAATATCAAACGTAGCGGACTGTGATCTGATATGGTACGAGCCAGGTAGTCTGAGGCGTATATCCTATGAGTAACAGCTGATGATGTAAGGAGCGTATCTATTCTCATATGTAGGAGATGTACGGGAGAGTAAAAGGAGTATTCACGTTGTTTCGGATGGCCTGATCTCCAAGCGTCTCTTAAGCCATTACTTGTTGCCCATGTTGTAAATTCTCGCAAAATGCAATTACTCGGGGCGGTTGGAAGCGGGGGAAATGACTGATCCATGTGGATGTCTAAGACCCGACCCACCCCCTTGGTATATCTTTTCCATGCCTTATCAAATATTCAAATATCCCATTTTAAGAATAGGAGCTATTATACATCCCTGTCTTGCTCCGCACCTCAAGGATATTTGGGATGTTCTCTCACCACTTGTGCCGTATCGTACTGTCAGATCAGAGTGTAAACGTTTTATTATAATTATAAATCAACGCCCAGGGTCTCCATTATGTCCCAGAGCTTCTCCCTGTTTACCAGGTCGATCGTACTAGAGAGGTTGATAAAAGCCATATGAATGGCTCCTTTTTTGCGAACCAATATTTACCACTTATAAAGTGCAGATTCACAGTTTGGTCTACAGTACTTAGGCCTGGTCTGAAGCCAAATTGCATTGGAGAGAAGATCCTTTTATCTGCCACCCAGTCCCCTGAACGTGACAAAATCATATGGCCTAAAATATTTGTAGTTGAATCAATAAGAAAAATTGGCCGTTAGCAAGATGGAATTTTCTTGTCACCTTTTTTATAAATTGGGACATTTATAGCCAATTTCCAGGAAGATGTAGTATTGCATTCAACTACACAATGCAGGACATTTTTAATTAAAGGCCCCCAAAGCTGCAAATTTGATTTAAATAGGTTGGCGGGGTCCCCATTGGGCCTTGGTGCTTTCCCTGAAACAGATTGATTCATGTAAATCAATAGGGATATTCGAAGTCTGTGGAGCTGGTTCTAAATAGGGTTGACTAGTACCTATTTAGAAATGTTCTACTTCTGACTGTAAAATCCCTGAATGACGTAACAACTCATCCTCTGGGATCAGCCATTCAATTGATTTAGTGCCCTGAACCGAGAAATAGGGGTGATAATCACCCTCCAAAATGTGGAAGTTTCCCTCATTGAGGTAGCTGCTATTAGGTCTTCCCAGGCCTTTTCTCTTATTTCAGATTTCCTCGCTTTCAAATACCTTATGTTGGTGTCTTGCTTTTTGCACTACTCCACGAATATGGGGAATTGTCTTAAGGGTTTAAAAAAAAACAAAAAACATTTTATGTGCAGCTGTACAACGGCATTAAACCAACAATGTACTGGAACTCCTAATTGTGGCCTATTAATAACTAATGCTGTGGAAATGGAGCCACATAATCGCTCAAATTCCCAAACTACAGATTCATGATTGGGTGGTTGTGATAGGCAAAATAGTTTTCTGTAATATTTTTTTGATCAAACTTCAGATGATCCACCTTCTCCCATTTTAGTCTCATACATGCATTTTTGTCAAAGTAATACAGGATTATGGTGGCTGACGCAGTGTGGGTGATCTTAAAATCTTGAGTTAAGTGGAAAGCATCTGAACTAATAAGTACAAAATCTATTATATTCCTTGAAGAATTCCCTGTAAAAGTAGGGACTTTATAATTATCTTGAGATCACCTCAGAGGAGAATAGGAGGCCATATTTGCTTACAAAAGTGTTCGACATCCCCCACCTCTGTGCATTCAATATGTATTTCATTTTCCTGACCCTCATTTGGGAACCTGCACAAATTTGGGCCCACCATGTGGCACATTGATGTATTAAACCCCCCCCCACCAATAACATGATTGTCTCCATATTTTGATGCCATGAATAAGTATCAAGGAAATCTGTTACATCCTCAAAAGCTTTGTTTGCACAAATATATTGAATATTATCATACAAGTTTATTAATAAAATGTCTCAAGCGTGGTCAAGGTAATCACGAAATACGGTGAGGACCATTTTAGTGTTGCCTTTATGGATAATAATTTGAGGGAAACAAAAATAGCAAAGCCCACCCTCTGGCCCTTTCCACAGATGACGGAAGTGCAGGTTGATGTAACGCTAAATGCCTATCTAAATAACAGTTCAATAGACCAAATCTTCTGGAGACAAAAATATCAAACAGAGCCACTCAATGTAACCAATCCGGATTATTTCATTTAGACTGAGCACCTGCTGTGTTCCAACTGATCAGAGATAAAGATCTCGATCTTGCTGAGCCATTAGTCTTTTCTATGATTGTAGAAGGAGAAGAGCTGGGGAAACAACCTTCACAGGGAGAACGTAATAAACCCACTGCACCCTGTGACAGTAGTGCTTCTACTTTTAATGCACCCTCCTGTCGCAATGATTTATCATCCTTCAAAAGTCATTAATTTAGAGCCAGAGAACTCAGTGCTTCAAAACGGTTTGATATAGGGACGTTTGAATGGATCTGTGAAGGTAATGGATTGATCATAGGGGGTTGTCACAATTCTAAAGCAGATGGGTTCTAAAAATAACCTAGTGGGTGGACTTAAATTCCCCTTTGGATCCTTACTCAACATTTCAGGTTTGTTAGCAGGGATCTCACTAAACATGGGTCTCTAAAGTTAATCACTATGCCGTCTCCTGCAGATGATTTGTTTGTTAGGCCAACCCTCCTCACTCTTCATGCATTAAGAATCGTACCATTCAAGTCAACATAAAAACCCAATTTTACCTGCAACCAGAGGGCTTACTTTCTTACTGATGCCATTGTCTTCCTTATCGTTCAGGGCTTATGGTGGCACATTTTCCAAAAGCAAAACACACTGGGCCCTTTCGGGGAGGGGGGGATTGCAATGCCTCTTCCGAGCTGTCTGCAGTGGGACATAAGAAATGTAACCTTTGGGAATGCTCCAGATTTAACTCCCTGGGGTGCAAATCTTCTAATTTTGGGGGGTTTCTTTCAGAACCGTAGCATCCCTTATGTTAGACCTGTGCAAACCACTTACTGGATTTCCTTTGTCCATCGTACTAGAAGTTTGTTTAGATGGTATAGTGGCCCTGTTCGCTTTTTGCAACAATATTTTAACCACATGAGCGTGTAGCTTGTCCATCTTTTCCAAACTTGATCACCTTATCCTCTAGGGATATACAGAAGGATTTTAAGACTGAGTCAAGTTTATGGGTAAAGTCACTCAAAACATCTTTCCCCTTAGCACAGTCCCTTAGCAGCATTTCATCAACCAGCCACCTGCTCCGCCCATTCTCCTCTAGCTAAGTATTTTTGCTATTTTTTTTCCACTGTTACCTACACCCTTCTCCCCCCCACCACTCCTTTTTCTTCTTAGATTGTGAGGGGGAGGGCGGGGTGAAGTTGACTTGAGCAGTATCTCTTATTGCGTTCTCAAACAAGCTTGTTACCTGAATACCTGACTTTTGTTCTTCTTGGATGGCAATTGATTCCAAAGAGCATGGTGGAGTAAGTACATGCGTGCCAAAATTAATTGTCACAAGTGGCTCCAGTGGCAGTCTGTGTCATTTTATGCATTACCTCAATCTTTTCCTCTACCTGCTCCAGTTCAAACTCTATAGCTCCCATTACTGAGGAAAGATAACTTGAGATTGAAGACTGAACAGGCAAATGAGTACCATCATATTTATTTGTGCGCCAGTCTTCCTTTTTCCCATGGTTGCTCAGAGCCTCACATGTACCTTACCTTCAACTTGGAATATGGGCTTGTACGATAGGCAAGAGGTCCTTGGGGTTGAGGGGTTGGGGGGAGGACCCTCCTGATCTCTTACAGCCGATGATGGGCAAAGATGGGCCCGGTCTTGGACCAGGCACATGCCTGGGCGCATCCTGCTCTGTGGGACTCCAGCATTGTTTTTAAGCTCCAGGCAAGGCGCGATGGCGCTTCCCACCACATCCTGAGTTCCAGGGCAGTCTGGGGCTTGTGGTCCACCCCCAAAGCTCCTCTCCTGTGTGTTCACACACGTACGTAATATGACAATTCCAGTAAGTGGACTGGCGCTACAAGTTACGGTGCACTGCTAGTGCACAATCAGAACAAATAAACATAGTACAGTGTGCATAATATAGGTGCCTTAATCATTTGATCATAGTTACAAAGATAGAATCCATTCGAAGCAATATTTCAGATTTCTCGGTGTATGGCATTGAATGCAAACATGATTAAGACAAATAAGTCAACGTTTTGACCTCTAGAAGTTATTTGAATGGGGACTTCCCCTGGAAGCAACTTGACCTTGGAGGGGGGTCATACATCAATACACTAGCTTAAAGGCATTAAAGGTACTAGGGATATGTTTAGATCCACAAATGACCCGTCATCTAGGCAGCGACTTAAGAGAACCATACATTCGGCATTGTACATGCATCAAGGGACTCCCTGTGCGGTTCGGTGCTACACCCCGATCTGCGCGGGGCCACTCTTTGCTGACAACCAAATTTTACATTCCTTCACATTTACAGAACATTGTAAAATTTTGCATTTTGCTTCCTAATTTTTATGCACTTTATTAATCAGTTAATGTTACATTTTTTTAAGCAGTCGTGGAACCCCAGGAGGGTTCTGGACCACAAGTTAAGAACCGCTGTTTCAGCCTGGTTTATTGCTATTCTCTTGTTTGGTCATTAAGGCCCCATATAGAAAAAGGAAATTCCCTGAGAAGGTGCTATTCTTAGATAATTCTGGCCCTTTCTACTGTATGCATCCCATATGTGCACGATCACGTTCCTTGTGGACTTCTCCAACCATTCTTGATTTGCAACTACTACTCCCCCCTCCCCTGCTAAAAAGAAGCACCCTAGTTCTCCCCTGTGCCTTCCCAAGAACAATTTTTTCCGGGAATAAAACCCATCCAAAGGTGAGTCACTTTATTTGCTCCTACGCAACGTTCCCTCCATTTGTATGCATGTATGAATATACTAAAACAGTGTTCTGAGAGCAATATAAATAATTGTAATTGTTAGATTTTGCCAATGTGTGCAATTCCAAAAGAAAAATATGCAATCATTAATGCAACCTGAGCTTAATACATTTCCTTAAAGCACCCACCAGAACTGTAAAGGATTGTTGTTGCTGAACCATGCATACCATTTTGAACTTCTTATACATATAAGTGCTGACAATTCTCTTTCCTCCAACATTACTGTAGCACTGTAAACTGGCAGCTAAAGGGTTTGTGCTGCAGGTGGATGAGCCTAGTTATCTTGTGGACATAAAAAAGCAGACTTGTTGTCCTTGATCGCAAACAGTAAGTCCTGTACAATAGGACTAACACACCCCTTCTCAAACTGAGAGGTCAGCACTCCGCTTCAGCCTTGGCTCATCAGCCTGCTGGGCTTGTCCTTTCAGTGCAGTTGAGGACTCCCCGTAGCTGCTACTCTCCTTCGGACTCACGTAGGCCACACTGATCTCATGGTTTTTGCCTCTTCACAATCTTGCTGTTGCTGTGGCGGACCTGCGTCCCACGATTTCTCTCATTTAGTCTCACACTGTGAGTTCTCTGTAAACCAGGCCAGTCTCCATGCGCTCATAGTATTGTTTCCTGTTTTTCGTCTTTTAAGTGAGATCCTGGCGTAAATTAGACTTACTGTGAGGGAGGGAAGGAGAACTCTACTTACTCATTCCAACCTAAGCTACGCCCTTGCTTTTTTAATTTTTGCAAAGATCAGTGCACTTTTTTTTTACCGCTATTGTCTCTCTAATCTTTTCCAAACTACACTTTTTTCAGCATTCTATTTTTTCTTCTGCGATGAGCCCTTTAAAAAAATATATTTTAGGCCGTAAGCACTGTTTCAAAGTCTGATCTAAACCTCCCGCTAGTGATGGCTTGACCTGGACACTGTACCTTGCACTCTGTCTTGGTACTGGTTACTGTTTCCATTATTTTATGGTTTACCAGAAATTAGCAGAGTTTGGAATCATTTTTAGGGTTGAGCCGGCGTTGCATGTGCTTGCGAATGCGTTTTGCTTGCGAGACGCTTTAGGAGTTAGAAAAGGGCTGGGAGCCCCGTTCATGTCACGTCAGTTGTCTTTCATTAGTTCGTAGGCTTGCCTGTTAAAATCTGCTTGCTTTCATTAGTGGAAGGCACACGTATGTCATGCCTTTTTCGGTGGTTAGCCCTCCTTGAGCGCAGCGACCAAGTACTGAAAACATTCGAGGCTTGCTGTTTCCCGTCAGATTTGTGGAGTACTTTTTATCTTTTGTTCGCAGCGCGATCTTGCATGGCAGAAGTCGAGCGCTTTGCATAACATCGACCCTGTTACATAGTTAATTGCACTTTTGCTGGTTACGTAGAAAATTGCACTTTTGCCGATAGGTTTCATTACGAGTGAACTTAATGAATTTCCCATTTAAAAATATTTTGTCAGCGTATCTTAATTTCCTAGTGACAAAATCTTGCAAGCATCGTAACAGAATTAGTCACTAAGAATTTAAGATACTCTGACAAAATATTTTTAAATGGGAAATACAATTTGGAAAAAAAAGGCCTAAACAAAACTAACATTCACCTACTTCTTCTGTAGGTAAGGGGGCACTTTTACCAGACACATTAGCTGATGAGGACCAAGAACAGGCAGGTGCAGAGACCTTTATTTTCTTTTCTTTAGAATGGATGATCACCACCATGAAGATGCACTGAACTCTGTGCGGGCAAAGTAAACCAATGAGCAATATGATTCACCAGCCGTGTATTTGCTGCAGTGAATTAATTTCTTACACCAGTAGAGGTTTTCTGGATATATTATATGCTGGAAAATTCGTTGATCAAACGTTTTGGTTAGTGTTGAGTAAGCAACCTGCAAAGTTATTTTCATGCATAAATTCCTAAAAATAACTTTATTCTTTTACAGTTGTCTGCAAGCCAAGTGACTGTATATTCCCCTATGACTACAAGGAAGCTATCAAACAAAAGGTATTTGAATGTTTGTAAACATTTCTAGGTTATGTGGCTGTTAGGGAAATTTGAAGATAAAAGTGCTTCTGTACAGTTCCAGAATATCTTTGTATAAAAAAGAACACCAGGGTTTTGTATAAATGATTCTAGCAAAAGTTTAAGTGAAAGGCATAATAAGTTGCTTCTTTATTGCTAGAGTCATTGAAAAAGTATTTCTTATTCAGAACGGCAAAAGCACTTTTTATTTACTAAGGAATAGGCTAGCATGAAGGTTAAATAATATGCACCATGTTGTTAGCACTGTAGATGTGTAATGATTGTATTTTTGTGTACAATGTGTCACTTTGTGGCTATGATAAAATCTCTTAGAAGTATTTGGTTCATTACCCAGATACCATATTGCATTTGTTCAAGTGGCTGGAAAAACGTAATCCACGTTTTCAACCTCTCTTTTTAGGTCAAGCATAGCAGCGTGCAAGCGCTGTTATTCCAACGTGTTTGTATGTATCTGGGCTTTTAACAAAGCCCACTGCACGCCCATCACTATCACTCATTTGTGGGCTTGCCTTTCAAAAATCCTTTGTTTTAGTTGGTAAATGCTTTACATTTGTTCCTTCTTGGGGCAGTTGTGTTACCGCCGTGGCCATCTACCCTGTTATATGGATAATTGCACTTTTGCCGATAAGTTTGACTGCGAGCAAACTTCTTTTTCCTTTTGTGTGTCTGTTTTGCACTCACGCTCATGGCAGCAGTAATGCTTTAAATCGGCTTGCTTATGTCAACTGTTCTACTTTTTACTTTGTGTTTGTGTGGCAAGAAAAGCCCAGTTAGGAATTTACAACGCTAATAGCTCTAACTCAAGCAAACGCAAGACCCGGTGCATTGCAAATGCTTGTTCATTATGGTAGACAATACTTGTTGGGACTCAGAATTTGTAGTAATGAATTTGCTCATTCTTTCACAACTAGTTAGTATTTTCTTGTACCAGTAAACAAGACAGAAAACGAGTACCCAAAAAGGCTATCACTTTAACCGTTTTGGAATTCCTGTGGGCAGATGACCCTCTGTAAGCAATTTCTTCCACTTGTATGTGCTTTGCCAACCACCACTCCTTCTCTGAGTGATTCATTTTCTTGGATTACAGTTTTTCTTACTTTGTCTTGCCTTTTTTGAAAATATTTGTTTTCAATTCAATAGTGTTAAAATTGCTTCCCAAGGCTACTCATGGCTTATTCATGAGTACTTCAATCATTCAACTTTGTCTACTTTTTTTTTTTTTTTTTTTTTACTTCTTGGGGCGTCAAGGATGTCATCACAGAATACCGACTTCGAGCCCTGCGACTCCTGTCACCATGTGGTGTTGGATCCGCACCTCGTCTGCCTGTGGTGTTTGGAGCACGACCACGACCCAAAGTTGTGCTCCAACAGCTGGGCAATTAACCAGAAGGCTTTGAGGGAGCAGTCCCTAAAGCTTCTCATGGCCTGTCCGGCTCAGCTTCGCTCCCGGTCTTGGTCGAGAGAAAGGTCTTGAGACTGCTCGCGGAGCCACCACCACTCGTGGTTGTCCCATTTGAAATCATTAGGATAAGCACAGAAAGTTGAAGAAGCACAGGCATTCTTAGACTTCACCCTGTCGGTCGGACGATGCAATGTGGAAGAAGGAGCGTCCTTGCTCCAGGTATCTGTCTTCGGAGCCTACTTTTGGGTGGATCTGTGCCTCACCAAGTTTCTGTGAGCCGGAGCCACCCCTGCCCAACTCGGGGAATTTTACGAGACCAGGCGCCTCATCTATGGACACCCTGGCCCTGCTGGAGAGCATTCAGGCCAGGTAAGAGGCCCTTTTGGTTTCACACTGGCAGATTTCTCCTCAGCTCCGAGAGGCACCCAGGGATCCGGTGTCGGTTGTACCACAGCAACCTTTCCCAAAAACTGTTCTGGTGTTGATGGTCTGGACGCTGCCCAGGTTGGCGGGCGACTCCTATCCTATATTCATTGCAGACTCAGACACCGAGCCAGAGTGGCATCACTCAACGCTGATTCAGACTTTGTGGGGGTGTTGGTCTCTTAGTTGGATCATGACCCTTTTTCTTATGGGTACGAGTTTGGTGAGAGTTTGGAGGTGTTGCAGGACCCTTTGAATACGAGCTAGAAGTCCTATGCACTGGGCTCAGGAACTGGGTGAAGCAAGTGGTTTGGATACCTCCCATGACGCTGGTATGCTTTCTCCGCCTACAGTGGCTATGGAGGAGGGGGGTTCTTACTCCATGGTGGCGTGGAGAGCAGCTGAGCGCTTGGGTCTCGAGGTGACTTCGGTGGCTGTCAGAACTAACCTCCTGAATGAGGTGCTTCAGCTTGGGCTTCCACATCCAAACCCCTTTTACCCTCTAACAAAGCATTCACTGATGGCCTGCTGGGGACCTAGTCCAAACCTACCCCACCCCTGAGAGCTTGGTTGTTCAAGCCATTTCATAGTGCATTCCATTCCGCTCCCCTAGATAGGGAATCCAGAAGGCTGGATCACCTTCAGAAGGAGTTGTTTTCTTCCTCCCGCCTGGCATTGTGGTCCATGAACACCCCATGCCGCTTGGGCTGTTACACCAATACTTTATAGGACATGGTCACACAAGTGCTGCCATAAGTCCAGGAGGAGGCCTGGGCCATTCTCTCCCAAGATGTTGACAGGAGAGAAATAGCTAAGTTCACAATCAGATGTGGGCTGGATAGGACCTACTCTCTAGGCAAATCGGTTGCTTAGCCGGTGGCCTTGATACCTGGTTAAGGACAGCTAACTTTTCAGGGGATGTCCAATCCACTCAGATGGACATGCTCTTTCATGGTACCCGTCTCTTTGGACACAAAGCAGTCTCTGTGCTTGAGCATCCTCGGGCTGTGGCCCAATCCCTTATCCTCACTGCTGCCACTTGCCTCCCTCAGTCTGCTTTTCACCCATTTTGTGGCTACAGTAGAGGCGCTCAGCCGCATTCGTTCCCTGCTAGCCACCATACCGTGCCTGCTGCTCAGCCCCTGCGTGGCAGTGGACGTGGGATCCAGTGTTTGCGTGGATCAGAGAGCCAGTGGTCTAGCCAGTCCACCGCCCCCCAGCCTCCAAATCTTCCTAGTCTGATGCTTCCCCATCAGGTACCAGTCGGCGGCAAGATTCGCCATCACCTAACATGCTGGAACACCATCAGACAGGTGGGTTTTGCAAATAGTACAAAAGGGCTACTCACTGTAGGAGGCTGGCCTGGTTTGTAGTTGGTACCTTGGGTACTTAAACCTTACACCAGGTCCAGTTATCCCTTATTAGTGAAATGCAGTAGTGCTCTAGCAGCTTAGGCTGAATTAGGAGACATGCAAAGCTCATGCAATACCACTTATAGTTACACAGTACTTATACACAAGTAAAGACAATACTCCATGTTACCAAAAATAAAGGTAGTTCATTTGGGTGACACAAGGCCAAAAATATCTTGGAGGCAATACTCCTTCTGGAGATAAGTATTATGCACAATATATACACTAGACAATAAGGTAAGTAATTCGACATAGGATAGTGCAAACAATAGGAAATGCTCTAGAATGCAAAGGGAGAAAATTGGTCTAGGGGCAACACAAACCATATACTAAGAAAGTGGAATGCGAATCACGAATTACCCCCCCCCCCCAGACAAATGTAGTGTGTAGAGAATTGCTGGGAGAGTAAGAATACAGTAAAGGTAAGTAATTACCCAACCCCAGAGCCCAGAACAGCAGGAGTACATTTCTACAAGTTTCCTTAGGACACACTACAAGTCGTGATTAGAGTTATTGCAAGAACCAAGCAAGACTGCAAACAACAAATGGTGGATTTCTTAACCTGAAGACCTGCAAAAGAAGGAGACCAAGTCGAGAAGTCGAAAGAAGTTCCAGGAAGGGCAGGAGCCCCTGCCAACCCAGAAGAGGGTGCAAAAGAAAAGTCCCCGGTTGGACGAAGACTTCAGAAATGCACCCAAGGAAGATGCCAGCGGGTTCCTGTGTGATGCTCCACGAAGAGAAGTTGGATGCAGGCGAGTTTTGGCGCTGAATTCCTCCAACAAGCCTTGGTTTCGGCAAAGTCACGTTTTGCGTCAAAGTGGCTCTATCTAGACCCAGTAGGGACCTGGGGGCCTCACTCTGTGTGAGGAGGAAGAGGCTGCTCTCAGTTCTTTAGAGAGCCCTCAGAACACCAGATAGCACCCACGGGAGTCCCAGGACACGGGGACATAGGAGGTGCAAAATGTGGTTGGTGCAGCACTACAAAGAAAGGTCCCACGCCACCGGAGAACAACTCAGCGAGTTGAGCGTCGCAGGATAGAGTGCTGGGGACCTGGGCCAGGCTGTGCACGAAGGAGTTTTGAAAATAGTGCACAGAGGCCTCAGGAGGTGAAGAAGAGACGGTGCAAAGAGCTACTGTAGTTCTCGGGGAAGGCAAGGTCTTATCGCCTCCAAACTGGGACAGCAGGACCTCAGGACAGTCTGTGTCGATGGGGTCCACCCTCTCTGTTCCAAGGAGCACGCTTGTCACCAGGACAGGAGTCCAAGAGAACCGGTCTTCGACTTAGAAGGTGCCTGCTTTAGCAGGGAAGTGACTCAGTCACTCCACAGGAGATTTCTTCGGTCCTTCTGGTGCAGGGTGAAGACAGGGAGTCCCCAGAGCGTGCACACCGTGGAAACTGTTGCAGTTGCAGGCTGGAGCTGAAGTTGCAGAGGAAAAGTATTCCTTCTGGATACTTTGTTGCTGTTACAGCAGTTCCTGGAGCAGTCTGCGGTCGATCCCAGTCAGAGGATGAAGTAGTAGTTGCAGAGGATTCCTGTTGGAAACTTGCAAGAAGAATGTGAAGAGAAACCCACAGGAGACCCTAAGTAGACTTGAGAGGGGGATTGGTTACCTTATCAGGTATGGACCTATCAGGAGGGGTCTGTGACATCACCTGCTGGCACTGGCCACTCAGAGGTCTCCAGAGTGACCCCACACCTTGGAAAACAAGATGGCTGAAGTCTGGGACACACTGGAGGAGCTCTGGGCACCACCCCTGGGGTGGTGATGGACAGGGTAGTGGCCACTCCCCTTTCCTTTGTCCAGTTTCACGCCAGAGCAGGGACTGGGTGGTCCCTGAACCGGTGTAGACTGGCTTATGCAAGGAGGGCACCATCTATGCCCTTCAAACCATTTCCAGAGGCTGGGGGAGGCTTCCCCTCCCTAGCCTGTTTCACCTATTTCCAAAAGGACAGGGTGTAACACCCTCCTCCCAAAGGAAATGCTTTGTTCGATCTTCCTCGGACTGAGCTGCTCAGACCCCACCGGGGCAGAACCCTGTCTGTGAAGTGGCAGCAGCTGTAGCTGCATTGCAAGCCTTGGAGAGCTGGTTTGGCAGTACTGGGGGTCCATAGTGGAGCCCCCAGGATGCGTGGAATTGGCTCCACAATACCAAATTTGGAATGGAAGGGGGGGGGCAATTCCATGATCTTAGACACCTTACATGGCCATATTCGGGGTTACCATTGTGAAGCTACATATAGGTATTGACCCTATATGTAGTGCACATGTGTAATGGTGTCCCCACACTCACAGAGCCCCCAGAATTGGCCCTGAACTGTGTGGGTGCCTTTGCTAGTGCAAGGGTGCCCACACACTAAGTAACTTGGCACCTAACCTTCACCAAGTGAGGGTTAGACATATAGGTGACTTATAAGTTACTTATGTGCAGTGAAAATGGCTGTGAAATAACGTGGACGTTATTTCACTCAGGCTGCACTGGCAGGCCTGTGTAAGAATTGTCAGAGCTCCCTATGGGTGGCAAAAGAAATGCTGCAGCCCATAGGGATCTTCTGGAACCCCAATACCCTGGGTACCTCAGTACCATATACTAGGGAATTATAAGGGTGTACCAGTATGCCAGTGTGAATTGGTAAATTTAGTCACTAGCCTGTTAGTGACAAATTTGGAAAGCAGAGAGAGCATAACCACTGAGGTTCTGGTTAGCAGAGCCTCAGTGTGACAGTTAGGCATCACACAGGGAACACATACAGGGCACATACCTATGAGCACTGGGCCCCTGCCTGGCAGGGTCCCAGTGACGCAGACTAAAACAACATATATACAGTGAAATATGGGGGTAACATGCCATGCAAGATGGTACTTTCCTACACTCCCTCCCCTTTAAGACTACTCCTCCAACCATGCTACCATCCTTTGATCGGATGACTGAGGATCACTGGCCTATTCTGAGCGAGGAGGTTACAGCTTTCTTAGTCAAGGGAGCCATAGAGCGGGTCCCTGTGCCGGATGTAGGTTGTGATTTTTTCCCCCCTACTTTCTGGTGCCCAAAAAGGAAAAGGGCCTCCTCCCTATCATAGACCTTCGGTCCCTTAATTTCTTCCTCAGGAAGGAGAAGTTCAAAATGCTCTCTCTGGCTCAGGTCCTGTCTGCCTTGGACCCAGGAGACTAGATGGTAGTATTGGACTTGCAAGACCCATATTTCCATATTCCTGTCCTGCCTGCCCACAGACGTTACTTGTGGTTTGTGGAAGGTCACGAGTATTTTCAATTTACAGTGCTCCCCTTTGGCCTTACCAGTGCCCCTCGGGTGTTCACAAAAGTGATGGCGGTGGTTGAAGCTCATCCACACAGGTTAGGGGTTTCCATCTCCCCCTATCTCGACGACTGGCTGTTGAAGGTGGGCTCGCCCCAGGCTGTCTCCTCCCACCTTCACACTATGGGTGGACCTCCTGCATTCGCTGGGGTTCACTACATTTGTGCTGAAGTCACACCGACTCCCTCTCAGTTGCTCCCTTTCATTGGAGCTGTTCTGAACACAGTGCAGTTTTGGGTCTGTCATACCAAGCGTCGAGTCCAGGAAAATTCAGACTGATAGCGATGTTTCAGCCTCTATCCTGGATTTTGGTGAGAATGACTGAGGCTGCTGGGCCACATGGCCTCCTGCATCCTGCTAGTGACACATGCCAGATGGCATATGCATGCTCTATAGTGGGAACTGAAGTTCCAGTGGGTGCCGTGGTCCAGATCTGAGAGGGGACTGGGGAAGATCTACAGGGGTGGCTTTCAACCATGATTGGGTCAGAGGCAGATCCCTCTCCAACCAGATCTCACCATAGTGACAGATGTGCCACTCCTGGGATGGGGCAGCCACATGGGAAAGGCAGAGCTCAGGAGTGTCTGGTCTCTGGCGGAGTCCAAGCTCCATATCAATCGTTTGGAGCTCTGGACAATCAGACTGGCATTGAAAGCATTCCTTCTATCTCTCAAAGGGAAAGTTGGGCAGGTGTGTTCATGACCACCACCATGTGTTACTGCAACAAGCAGGACGGGGTGGCGGGAATCCTTTGCCAAGAGGCTCTGAGCCTCTGGATGTGGCTGGAACATCAGAGCATATCCCTGGTGGTTCAGCATCTAGCAGACTCTCTGAATGCCAAAGCAGACAAACTCAAGCATCCATGCCTGGTCGATGACGAATGGCATCTCTATCCGGAGGTAGCATGTAGGAGGCTGGCCTGGCTTGTAGTGGGTACCAATGGTACTTACACCTTGTGCCAGGTCCAGTTATCCCTTATTAGTAGATTAGAGGTGTTCTAGCAGCTTAGGCTGATGGAGGTAGCTATAGCAGAGCAGCTTAGGCTGAACTAGGAGACATGGAAAGCTCCTACTATACCACTTAGATCACTTAGCACTATATCATACAGGTGCTTTATTTTAGTGACAATATGCCAAAAGTATCTGAGAGGATATACTCCCTTAGGAGGTAAGTAATATACACAAAAACCAAAATCAGGTAAGTAAAGCACTTAGAATAGTAGTGCAAACACTGTAGAACACAATAGAATGCAATAGGGGAAAATAGGCCTATGGGCAACACAAACCATATACTCCAAAAGTGGAATGCGAACCACGAATGGACCCCAGGCCTCGTGTAGAGGGTCGCTGGGAGTGTAAGAAAAGACTAAATGTGTCCAGGATACCCCACCCCAAGACCCTGAAAAGTAGGAGTAAAGTTACCCTACTACCCCAGAAAAATAGTAAAGTCGAGATAGGGGATTCTGCAAAGACAACAACTGACTGCAAAACACTGAAGACAGATTCCTGGACCTGAGGACCTACAAAGGAAGGGGACCAAGTCCAAGAATCACGCAAGTGTCCAGGGGGGCAGGAGCCCACTAAACCCCAGATGAAGGTGCAAAAGGGCTGCCTCCGGGTGGAAGAAGCCAAAGATTCTGCAACAGCGAAAAGGGCTAGGAACTTCTCCTTTGGATGGAAGATGTCCCACGGCGTACTGAAGGTTGCAGAAGTGTTTTCAGGCAGAAATACTGCAAACAAGCCTTGCTAGCTGCAAGAGTTATGGTTGAGGATTTTGTTTGCTTCCAGGGCCCAGGAAGGACCAGGAGGTCGCCCCTTGGAGGAGGAGACAGAGGAGGCGCTCAGCAACCCGGAGAGCCCACGTAGAAGCAGGCAGCACTCGCAGAAGCACCTGAACCGGCACTTAGAAGATCTGAGGACGACGGTCGACTCAGAGCAACAAAGAAGGGTCCCATGATGTCGGAGTCCAACTCAGCGAGTTGGGCAATGCAGGATGGAGTGCTGGGGACCTGGGCTAGGCTGTGCACAAAGGAAGTCTTGCAAAAGTGCACAGAAGCCCGAGCAGCTTCAGTTCTCGCAGTACACAGGATTACTGTCTGGCTTGGGGAGGCAAGGACTTACCTCCACCAAATTTGGACAGAAGGGCCACTGGACTGTCGGGGACACTTGGACCCAGCTCCTGTGTCCAGGGACCACGCTCGTCAGGATGAGAGGGGACCCAGAGGACCGGTGATGCAGAAGTTTGGTGCCTGCGTTGGCAGGGGGAAGATTCCGTCGACCCACAGGAGATTGCTTCTGGGCTTCCAGTGCAGGGTGATGGCAGACAGCCCTCCGAGCATGCACCACCAGGAAACAGTCGAGAAAGACAGCAGGATGAGGTGCTACAATGTTGCTGGTAGTCTTCTTGCTACTTTGCTGCGGTTTTGCAGGCATCCTGGAGCAGTCAGCGGTCGATCCTTGGCAGAAGTCGAAAAGGGAAGTGCAGAGGAACTCTGGTGAGCTCTTGCATTCGTTATCTGGTGAGATGCCCACAGGAGAGACCCTAAATTGCCCACAGAGGAGGATTGGCTACAGAGAGAGGTAAGCACCTATCAGGAGGGGTCTCTGACGTCACCTGCTGGCACTGGCCACTCAGAGGTGTCCATTGTGCCCTCACACTTCTGCATCCAAAATGGCAGAGGTCTGGGACACACTGGAGGAGCTCTGGGCACCTCCCCTGGGAGGTGCTGGTCAGGGGAGGGGTCACTCCCCTTTCCTTTGTCCAGTTTCATGCCAGAGCAGGGCTGGGGGGATCCCTGAACCAGTGTAGACTGGCTTATGCATGGAGGGCACCATCTGTGCCCTTCAAAGCATTTCCAGAGCCCAGGAGAGGCTACTCCTCCCAGGCCCTTCACACCTATTTCCAAAGGGAGATGGTGTAACACCCTCTCTCAGAGGAAATCCTTTGTTCTGCCTTCCTGGGACCAGGCTGCCCAGGCCCCAGGGGGGCAGGAACCTGTCTGAGGGGTTGGCAGCAGCGGTAGCTGCAGAGGAGACCCCGGAAAGTTAGTTTGGCAGTACCCAGGCTCTATGCTGGAGACCCAGGGATGTATGGAATTGTCCCCCCAATACCAAAATGGTATTGGGATGACAATTCCATGATCCTAGACATGTTACTTGGCCATGTTGGGAGTTACCATGGTGACGCTACATATAGGTATTGACCTATATGTAGTGCACACGTGTAATGGTGTCCCCGCACTCACAAAGTCCGGGGAATTTGCCCTGAACAATGTGGGGGTACCTTGGCTAGTGCCAAGGTGCCCACACACTAAGTAACTTTGCACCTAACCCTCACTAAGTGTGGGTTAGACATATAGGTGACTTATAAGTTACTTAAGTACAGTGTAAAATGGCTGTGAAATAACGTGGACTTTACTTCACTCAGGCTGCAGTGGCAGTCCTGTGTAAGAACTGTCTGAGCTCCCTATGGGTGGCAAAAGAAATGCTGCAGCCCATAGGGATCTCCTGGAACCCCAATACCCTGGGTACCTTGGTACCATATACTAGGGAATTATAAGGATGTTCCAGTGTGCCAATCAGAATTGGTCAAATTAGTCACTAGCCTGCAGTGACAATTTATAAAAGCAGAGAGAGCATAAAAACTGAGGTTCTGGTTAGCAGAGCCTCAGTGATACAGTTAGGCACCACACAGGGAACACATACAGGGCATACTTTATGAGCACTGGGGTCCTGGCTAGCAGGATCCCAGTCACACCTAGGCAAAACAAACATACATACAGTAAAAATGGGGATAACATGCCAGGAAAGATGGCACTTTCCTACATAGCACAAGGTTTCTCTTGGCAGTGGGGAGAGCCTTGGTTAGATCTGTTCGCCTCCACTGAGAACACCCAGTGTCAGCTGTTTTGGGCGTTGGAGTTTCCAAAGCAGCACTCGCTTGTCAAAATTTTTAGTCTTGAGTGGAACTCGGGCCTCCTGTACTCCTTTCCACCAATACCACTTCTGCCCAGAGTTCTCAAGAAGATCAAGAACAGGGCCTAACTCATTCTTGTGGCTCAGTACTGGGCACGGAAAGTATGGTAGCTCCGGAGGAAGGCCATTGATTCTCTGATCAGACTGCCCCTTCAAGAGTATCTTCTGTCACAGCAGCAGGAGACGGTTCTCCACCCGAACCTGTCCAGTCTCTACCTTCTTGCATGGAGATTGAGCGGTGGCAGTTGACAGCTTTTGACCTTCCGTCCAAAGTCTGCAATGTTATCTTGGCAGCCAGACGTCCCTCCACCAAAACGGTATACGCATGTGGATAGAACACATTTGTGGCATGGTGTACAGACAAGTCTGACTCCCTCTCCGCTCCTATTTCTGAGGTTCTTTTGTCCTTTCTCTGGCCCAGCAGGGCTCTGTTCTGGACACCCTCAAGGGTTATTTGTTTGCTATCTCAGTTTTCCTCCGATTGCCTGATCAGCCATCTTTGTTTAAATCTCCCATTGTTGGAAGATTTCTTAAGGGTCTTACCCATCTCTTTCCTCCTTCCCTGTTCATAATGCCCAATGGGATTTGAACTTTGTTCTTACCTTTCTGATATGTGCTCTCTTTGAGCCACTTCACAGCTGCTCAGTTTGATTGCTAAATCTGGAAACAGTCTTCCTTGTCACTATTACCTCCGCACGCAGAGTGAGTGAGCTACAGGTGCTTTCTTTGAAGACACCTTTCATCTCTGTCCATCCTAACAAGGTGATGCTTTGTACCAGGTCTTCCTTTCTACCTAAGATGGTCACGCCCTTTCATGGAGACCAATCCATCACTTTGCCTATTTTTTTTACACACCTCCACATCCTTCTAAGGAAGAGGAGAGACTCCACTGTCTGGACCCAAAAAGAGCGTTGGCCTTTTATCTTTATCATACCATAGATTTGTGGGTGGATGATCAACTCTTTGTGGGTTATGTGGGTGCAAAGGGAGGTCGGGTTGTGCAGAAGAGAACCATCTTTAGATGGGTTGCTCTCTGCATTAAAATGTGTTACGCGTTGGCTAAAAAGCACCCCTGGGAGGGTCTGCATGCTCATTCTACTATAACAGCTGCAACCCCTGCGTTAGCACACAGAGTTCCAGTCCTGGACATCTGCCAGGCAGCAACGTGGGCTTCCTTGAACACGTTTACCAAATACTACTGCCTGGACAGTCAGGCCCCATGGATGGGTACTTTGCCCGTTTGGTCCTAGCATGATCTTGGTTCGCAGACCCTCCTCAGGGGATGGTACTGCTTGGGTATCTATTCTAAGGGGATGGAATCTACAACTAAATGTCTCTATCAGATGAACAAATTACTTACCTTCAGTAACAAATTATCTGGTAGAGACCTATTCTAGTTGCAGATTCCTTACCGACCCACCCATTCTCCCCCCTCTGCGAACTGATTTATAGGGACATGGACTTCCCTTTCAGGACCTTTGTTCTGGCACACCAGGCTCAGTGTTCTTCTTGGCTCTGCGCTTCTAATGTGGAAAGTCGTGAAAAGAAACTGATGTCAGTGTGCCGGGGTTGATGCCTATATACGACCCGTAATGTCCTATCTGGCGACAACGATGGGCACGGAGTCAACTAACGCCACCTAATAGTGTGCTGGGGTACAGCTTAAAGAACAATTTCTGGATTGAGGCTAACACCTGGGGGGGGACTCTAAGGTAAGGAATCTGCAACTAGAGTGTCTCTTCCAGGTAATTTGTTACTGAAGGTAAGTAATGTGTTTGTTAACCTTCCCTGCCATTCAGTGTATTTTAGGGCCTCTTGTAGGAGGCTGGCTCTGTGTATGGTGTACACCTGTAGGCGAGGCACCCTGTACTGAGTCCAGGCAACACTTTGGTTATCTAAGAGCCACCTACACAATACCTGAGCTCTCATAAGGGTATCTGTGGAGAGCAGCTAAGGATTATCCAGGAGGGTGTAAAGGAGTTGCAAATGCCACACAGGTCAGTCACACAGGAAAGAAACACACCTGTGTTAGAAAAATGTTATATTTATTGTAACACACACTCTTAAGCTAACTTTAATATATCTTCTAACTGGCGAAATGGTCATTCAAAAATACACTTAGTGACAGGTAAAAGGCATAAAATAACATGGGCCCCAAACCATATGCAAAAAAAAAAGAATGGAACACAAAAATCACTCCTAACTCGCATTATCACCCAAGGACCCTTAGGACTGTGGAAGTACTAAAATACCAAAGGTAAGTAGGTAGGATTACCCAGTCGCCCGTGTGCAATGTTGTAATGCTGGGTCAGTGTCTATAAGATAACATGGGGAAGTTGCGGTTGGAGTTTTCACGTTTTAGGACCCTTTCCAGATGACCCCGAAGAAATCCTTTGGGACAAGGGAAGATGGATAGTGCCCCCACTCGTTGATACCGAGAACAGGGGAGTACCTACACCAGAGAGCCAGGAGCATAGGGATGAAATTGCGTCAGAACCTCCTGTTGAAGTCAGAGGGGACCTCGGTTGTCCAGCTTCCAATGTGACCCATGGACCCAGGTCAATGGAACCGAGGCGTGGATTCCTGAACAAGAGCCCCTAAGGGAAGAGTGGAAAGAATCCAGACCACCCAGAGGTGCCCAGGCAATGCAGGAGGGAAATGCCCATCCTTTTTGGAGTTGCTTTCCTGTTGGACCGTGAACGAAGAAGTGCAGCTGTGGAGTCCAGGTGATGCAGGATGATCAGGAGTCGTCGTTCACAAGCTTTCCCCCGCCGATCATCGAATTGCAGAGGGTCAATAGTCGGTGGGACCACCAACAAGCCTTGGCAAATGCAAGGGAATGTTGCAGAGTTTGCAAGATTTGTGGGAACCAGCAAGGTCCAGGTGATACATCCTTGGCAGGTAGGTCAGGGGTAGACCTTGGCACGCAAGAGAGGCAGCAGGAATTGATACAGCCCCCCGCAGGACCCTCTGGCAGCACGCAGGGTGTCATAGGAAGGCCTCAACAGCACAGCAATCAGTGATGCCAATGTCTTGGGTGTTGGAAGTCATTCTTGGAGCTGGTGAGTGCTGGAAGCCGGGGCTTCTTGGAGCTAGAAGGTCTGTGGACTGACGAGCCAACAAGCCTTGGAAATTACAGGCATACGTGGTGCGCAGGGGTTCCAGCCAAGCAGCTCCAGTGAGGGACCACAGACCTCCCCCTTGCAAGGAAGATAGGTCAGACTTCTTGAGAGCCACAGAATCACCACCTGTGTTGTAGCGCCGTGAACTGTCTGTGGGACAGCAGGATCCACTAGTCTGTCGTTGATGTGCCCTCAGATGCAGGGGAGTGATTTCCTCACTCCAAGGGAGATTCTTTCTTTCCTAAGTGCAGGCAGAGTCCCTGTGACTCTGGAGGATGCACGGCCACGGGGTTGCAGAACTGTTTGTTGAACTCGGAAACAAAGTTGCAGTAGGAGCCCTTCTACTGGCTGCAGTCTTGCTCTTGGTTCCAGCGAAGAAAAGCAGTGGTTTTGGTGTCCAGGTTACAGAAGCATCTTGCAGAGATCTCTTGCAGACAAATCTAGGGTCCCACCCTGAGGGGAACACTTAGGTAACCCAGGAAGTGGGTTGAAAACTAACTGCAGTGATTCACCTATTGGGGGGTGGGGGTGATTCAATAACCAGTCAGACACTCCCAGGGGCTTCTGCACATCTTATTTCCAAGATGGCAGAGTCAAGTGGCCACTTGGCAGAGCTCTGTGCACCTCTCTAGGGGAGGAGCTGGATGGGGGGGGTGGTCTCTCCCCTGTTCTTTGTATGGTTTCTTGCCAGTGTTGGAACTGGGGGTTCCTGCACTGGTGCAAACCAGTTTATGCAAGGAGGGCTTCTAATGTACCCTTCAAAGCAATCTGGTGGCGCTCAGAGGCACCCCCACCCCAGCCTACAGACACCTATTTCTAAAGGGGGAGGTGGTCACACCTCCATCTTACAGGAAATCTTTGTTCTGCTTTTCTCCTGCTCAAGTTAAGCTCAGCAGCAGGTGGGCAGAACAGTTCCTGGGGTCGGCAGGAGCGCAGGCTGGTAGGCAGATCCTGCAAGGCTCTGCAGACAGACTTAGGAGGATCCTCTAGGGAAACCCCGGAGTACATGGTATCATTTAGCTAGCACTGGAATCTGTGTAGTTGCATGATTCCAGCATGTTTGATACCAAACATTTCTATGTTCGGTGAAGCCATTATGTAGTTTGACAACACGTGTTGGCCAGTGTCCACTACATACTTTAAGATGGCTTCCCTGCACTTACAAAGCCCAGGAAATGGAGTCTGGAGTTTCCCGGGGCACCTCTGCTCATGCAGTGGTGCCTTCACACTTAGCACCATGCACCCTGCCCTTGGGCTGAAGGTCCTACCTTAGGGGTGACTTACAGGGTCAGAGTGCAGTGACCATGATATAAGGTAACCTTTATATCTGGAGTGAAAGATGCATGCACCATTTCACACAGGCTGCAATGGCAGGCCTGGAGTCACAGTTTGCATGGGTCCCCAGGGGAGGCACAATACATGCTGCAGCCCATGGGGGGCCCCTAGTGTACCAATGCCCTGGGTACCTAAGTACCGTGTACTTGCATGGGTGCACCAGTATGCCAATTCTGGGGTGTAAAAGGTACCGTACAACTAAATTTAGGGGGGAGAACAGGGACACTGGGGTTCAGGTTAGCAGGATCCCGGTGTACCATAGTTGAAATATTCTGACAACATGCAAAAAATGGGGGCAACTGTGCCAGAAAGATGCTACTTTCCTACACCTCTTGCCAGCATAATTTTGGTACATTGGTTATTGGTGGCAGCTTGTAGGGAAATTTGGTCCTGTCCTGTACAGAAGGGAGTACAAACTGGGTTTCTCCAGCAAGTTTAACATTAACCTCACTCACCCCTGAGTCATTAGTAGCACAGCAAAGCCTGTCATTAACAGTGATATTTTATGAAGCTCGGTAATATAGATGGACATCTGGTATTTCCAGTCCTGCTCATAGGACCTTGCTGATCTGCGATTGCAACTCAGTGAAGTTTTGCAGTGGAATACTCTGGGGGCTCTTTCAAAGACTAGATAACAGGTGTAGGAAAGAAAGAATTTTAACAAGTACTCCTCTGCCAATTATATAAATCACTACAAAGGCTCAATCCTCCCCGCTTCTTTTTTTTTTTTTTCTTTTTTAGTTTAACTAGCAGTAATATTATTGCCCCACAGGTATGTCTAGGTATTTAAAGTGGTATTCTGCTACACACAACTGTGTATGAATTGAAGATGATAGGTGTAAGCTTTTTCACTTGTACATACAGATTTACCCAGTTGATCCTAAACCGTGCTGCAGTAGATCTGGTGGATTTGGATAAGGCTCAGGAGAGACATGCCTGGATGTTGAATATTTAGTAGCATGTTGCCCAAGTATAAACGCACTATCTTCATATCCATTGCTCAATTGCAACCTCCCCAGCTGTACATCTCGCTATATCCATTCAGTAGTAGTTCCTTCACCACTTTAAAGAGTAAGGGAGTGACTCTCACCACCGGAAATGGATCCGAAACGATTCAGTTTACTGTAACTCAGGGTAAGTGAGCTATACACAAGGCCACTATATATTTGAGGAAGGGAGCAAAGGTTCATTTTTTTTAGGATGTGACGTATGAAGGACTAGTGCACAGTCGAACACTTTTCAGAAGTCAATTGATAAAGCAGCCAAGCCGTGCACTTTTTCTGCTCTTACCAGTCACATGCAGGCGTTGCAGGCAGTGATCACTGTAGAGCAGGGTATGTATTACCTTAGCTATCTTAGTGGTGAGCACCTTTGTGAGTAGTTTGACCTCCGCATTGGTTAAGAAAGATTGGGTGGTAAGAAGAACATTTGTCCAGCAGTTTATCTGATTTCTTACCACCGCAGCACCATGTAGACAGGCTTGAAAGAAGGTCATTTGCAGAGACTCTAGCTTTTAGATTTGAGACCAGCAGCAAAGCATATTTTTGTTTATTGGATGGGCACATTCTTGTGGAGGTCTGTTCCTTATAGTGGGACCTATAGTACTTACAAACGCTTTAACATTTTCTGTGATTTTTACCTCTCTATTAAGTACTGAGGGGGAACAATCCTGGTCCCCAACCTTGTTGGGCAGCCGATATTGCTGCTCCCTTATTTTGCCCTTTTTTTAATACATTCTTTTGAGGGGCTGCTCTGGCTACCCTTGCTGTGTAAAGTAGCTTTCGCTTTAGTTGTAGCGGTAGCTTGGCTGCCTCAGCTTGCCAAAATGCTGCATCAGTGTGTGAACCCTTCAGTTGTGCTTCTAACTCCTGGATCAGCCCTTTTTCTTGTTCAAGTCACCTGTTATGGCCAGTTTTCTGAAGGGCCTTGAATATGTTACCACCAAAGCCATTTGTTATGTCCTAGTGGGACCTTATTTTGGGTTTAACTTGATGTGTTCACCCTTTGAGCCCATGCTCAGTTGCCCCCTCCGGCTTCTCACAGTAGAGACAATCTTCAGTCTGGATGGTCGGTGAGCAGCAGGTGCTTTCTTTTATTCCTACGTAAACCAACTTCTTCCTGGACAAACTGATCTTTTGCACCTGTGCCTCCTTTTCACTGGAGGTGGTGACACCTTTCCACATCGGACCGAGCATCACACTATCTACATTCTTTTCTCCGCCTTAATCCTCCAAGGAGGAGAAACTACACTGCTTGGACCCAAAACGACCGCAGATTCATCACTGACCATCCCTCATCCCCATTCTGTGAACTGAACTGTTTTTATCTAAAAATGGTCCCAAATCTAGAGTTCCACACACTGGTCAGGACCAATCTACAGTTTGGGGATGGGTCCTCACCTGAGGGTCTGGACAGCCTAGAAAGCAACTGACATCAATGCACTGAGCGATGCTTCTCTGTGGCTGGGGATGTCACTTCCGGAGCGGAAAGATGTCTGCAGAGCTGCATGACACCACCAACTGGCATCCTGGGGTACTGGTTGAAAGTTTCCAGTCTGATGTGTGGGGAATGTTTGGAACGTGAGATTAATCTGTAGTTGGAGTGCCCACCAGAAAGACCATTACCAATGTTGTTCAACAGGGTGGTCAATTCCTTGCCCACTTGCTGAAGGAAAGATTTGCTAAACCATACTGGTGGCCATCTGGACCCGTATTTGTAGTGGGCTTATTTGTTTAAGTGCTAGATATCTCTTTCACTAATAGTAGCTTCCAATGCCTCTTCACAACCTTGCATCAAACTATCATCTGACGTGTTTCCCCAGAATTGTGAATTTGGTCCTGTTCCTGATCTTTAGCATGCAGGCTAGGAAGAAGTTTTGAAAGATTTTTTTGTTTGTTTTTCTGTCTACTAGTTCCCACTTCCCAGTTGGTGAAGCTGCCTCATTAAAGGACTTTTTTGGTTGCCCATTTAAGTAAATTACCTGCACTAATTTGAGCAGCATCTGTTCTGTACTATTTCTCCTGAACGCAGATAGTTGATCCCAGAGCATCACTAATAGTTTGTGTGGTACATGAGTTTGACCACTTGTCTTCCTATTCCAGAGCTTCTATGCCTGGTATATTTTTGTGATTGACTGGTCCCTTACCACTTTGGCTGCTTGCCCCTGCACGGTCTCCTAAGATACATTTTAGCTCACTGCTGAGGGAGTATCCCCAACTTTGTTCTCCAGAAAGTAGCTTGTTATCCCTTCTGCTAACTCAATTTTATAAGTTGGATCCCTGAACAGCCCCATCTTCAAAATCGACAGGCCTCTATTGGTTCACTTTCCTGACCGTGACTATTTGAGGTCTATATTTGCCTGGCTATCCCAAGTATTTTTCTGCCTGCTCTCATGATGGCAGAACCCCTCTCTCGTTCTCAAGAGGTTGGTAGTGCACCCGTGGTGTATGGCTGCCTGTGGGCCACACACTCACAGAAACCCCAGTTTGGCAACTGGATTTCCCTCTTTTTACTCACTGCCAGCCTGTCTTACAGAATAGGGCTGCCCCTCCCACGTGTGCTTGCTACTTGACCTTCAAAGGTGGCTTTCCCTTTGAAGCTTGTTTTTGGGCCACCATCCTGTGTGGTTTTCTGCCAAGAGGAGTTAACCCCTCCTCCAGGGGAAGGCCTCTATTGTTACCTTTTTCACACGCCTCCCTAGGAGAGCAAAAGACTGACTTGTGGGCAACCTCAACAAATGGCCACTGGAAAACTGGACAACAGACTAGCAACTTTCTAAATGTTGCATTTGACAAGTTACATAAATTGCGACCTAAGCATCAAGTCAGGCTTAATGTGTTTGAAACCTTGAAGTATCTTCTTTGGTAGTGTCTTATCCAGGTGGCTGGTTGACAACTGTTCGGTATAAGTCAATAAGGACGCTCAATGAAGGACCACACGTCAATTATAAATACAATTTAGCTTTACTAGAATTGCAGGTAAATGTGGGCATTTAGCACATTAACAATAGTAGAATAAGAATAGCAATGAAAAGCATCTATTTATATATAAGTACACTACAAAGAGCATCTATGTGTATATATATATATATATATATATATATATATGTATATATATATATTTATATATATATATATAAGCAAAGAGTTCATTGACAGATATAAGTTTTGATTAACTTTATACCAAAATGCATCACACTACGACGTTCAGGAAGCAGAATATAAATGAGTTGAATACTTCAGATAAGCTTTGATTTACTGCACACCAAAATGCATGTTTCAATTACTGCAGCAGGCTCTCACTACAATGTTCAGGAGGCAAAATATAAACGAACTGAATACTTCAGATAAGCTTTGATTTGCTGCACACCAAAATGCATGTTTCAGTTACTGTAGCAGGTTCATACTACGAGGTTTAGAAAGCAAAATATAAACGAGCTGAATACTTCAGGTTATAAACACAGTGCAAGCATAAATAATCAGTCATAACAGAGCAGAGAAACAAAGGCCTTTCATCCCTGTGTGGAACTTAACTTGGTCCACAAAATGCTGGGAAGCCCTCTACCACCTGCTTGGACCTTTCTCCCCCTCAAGCATCACGGTCAGCACAACAGGGAGGCAGCGCTGGGCCATGGCAGCTTTCACATATCCATCAGAGAGCTTCAATTCCCTCACCCACCTTTCAGTGTTTAAGTAACTTGAAGCTTGGATTCTATTCCCTTCCAGTATTTTCTAGCTATGTTATCAGTACATGTCTCTTGGCTGCCTTGCCATTCCCTGGCCATTGTTTTCATTCCATCTTTTACTGTGGTCTTGTTCTCAAGGTTGAGACTGAATCTCCTTCAAAGCCTGTTTCTCACACATGCAGCTGCGAATAAGTTTATCTACGAAATGTCAAAAGAAAACAAGCTTGAAAGCGAACATCGTGAATTTCTTCCACGTTGCTCTGGCTTCGGCAGGCATCACGCTCATCTACACTGTTCAAGCTAATTAACCCTTTGCGTCATAATGTCTTCCGCACCTTTCCCTATACTGATCAGGTAGTCCCATTCAGTAGTTTGCCCAGCTGACTTGTCAGCGTGTAACCCTGTACTCATCAATGGGGCTCCCAGTCTTTTTCCTGTTTAAAAAAAAATAAAAAAGACCATTGTGGATTTTTACTGCTAGAACACGTTAAACACGTTTTAGTTTTCCAATATGCTGCACCCTGCCTTAGGAATCAGTGGGCCTGCTCTAGGCAAACTCTCCAGGTTATAGCTATTTAGCAAATTGCTAAATAAGCCTGAAATTCAAAAAAAGCCAATGATGCCCACAATTTTCATTTATCAAGCCAAAGTAAAAAAAAAAACAGAACCTTTCCTTGACCACAGAGAGAGGGTTTACGTTTTTTTTTCCCCTATGGGCAGGAGCATTCTGATTGTTCCGCCTTCTGTGTGCCGTCAGTTAAGCCATCTATCGCTCTGACAGACTCCCTTGAATTCGCAGTCTTGAGCATTACAAACTCCACCATTGTTTGAATTTTGCATTAAGAACAGGTGGAACTCCTTGCTTTGGGATCTGTGCCACCCTATGCTGGAACATTATTTTGGCTGTGTTTGGAGCAGTTTGTGTTTCATTTGACAGACCTGCAGTGCTAGACTGAAGTCATTCACCCGGTTAAAATTAGAGGAAACCCCCTTCCCTCCCATCCACCCCCCTCCCCCGCCGAAAACCACAGGTTTTTACCTCCGAGCGAAGTCAATTCTATAATTTGTCAACTTATTTTTTGGAGATGCCATCATTCAAACCAGTGATCTTCCTCAAAGACTCCTTTTAATTCCCACGCCTGTCTGATGACAGCTGCAACTCAGTGCAGATATTTCCCTTTCCTTACCCCTTCTCTGCTGTGGGATTTTCGTGCAGAATCTCCTATGCAGAGGGCCAATGGAATTATGCGGCAGGGGAGGATCAAGTTAAGCAGCAAATTATGTAGCAAGTAAAGGAAAATTATGCTGTGTAATGTGGCACGTGTTTTATAATAATACGTTAATTTTACTCATGTTAACATTGCCTGGGGATACGTTTTACCTCATTAGTACCAGTTTGACACCCAAATACTGCAATAAGCAACGGAAAGGTGACCAACCAGTCAACTTTTGCAAAGGGTCTGCCACTGTTCGGCAATACGTATTGTTGTATTTTTAGTAACTTTTGATCCGTTTTAGCTATACACACTTTTTTGTTATCTGCATGTTATGTAGCAGATTATGTGCGAAATGAATATTTAATCCGAAAATCCGACAGCTGTAAAATTGCATATTTACAGTGATCCTTGCAATACACCATCCTTCCTTTTTGAACTACTTTATTTTATATTTGCAATGGGGAGAATTTTGTGTCCTCTCTTGAATGTCGTACCTTCTCTCTGGTGTGTCCAGTTTCTAACGAGGACTATATATAAAGTGTCGCAATGGTATCAAAATATGGCCCAATTCTAACAATATCCAAAAGGTATCTCCTTTCAGTGGCGCTACTCAATCTTTTGGCTTTGGCATCCTTTTTTCATGATAATATTAATCAGGGAAATAGTCTACCTAGCTTTGGAAGGTGGGGGGGTGGAAGGGAGGATTAAACCGATCCTACAGATGTGTGATGTGTGATGTGTGAGTGTATGTCACCATATGTGGGCATTTATGCATCATGATAGCTGATCTATGCAAACGATACTAAATGTAAATAAAATAAGGTGCTGCCAAAAAATGAAAACGTGTGCCACAAAAGTCCAATGTTGGTGCCACGCAATTCCTATTTTGATGCCGCAATATCTTGAAGGGGGGGGGGGTGGTCTGTGTAGTGGTCAGCTACACACATTAGAAAGAGTTTGGGCTTTACAATTACTTAAAATGGCAAAGTCTAGATAGCAGTTTTAAACTGTCCATATTTTACCTTATCTCACACAGTGATACAAGTAGGCTGCAGCCCCTGATGGGACACATTAACTTAGAGGCCCTGGGTACCCCTGGTACCATATTCTAGGGACTTATAAGTATGTAAGGCTATGCTAGTTCGGTATAAGCAAATCAGCCATGTACCTTTCTAAGGATCAGAGCACACGTACTGAGTGCTGATTAGCAGAGCTCAGAGCATTTTGGTGTCTAGTAGTCAAAATAGGGGCTAAAAGTGGGAGCGAAATCTGCAAAAAGCCTGTTTCCTCCCAAAGTATACACCAACAGAGCAGGTTCAGTTCACGAGGGAGGTCCTATGACAAGAGTAGAAAGCATAACTTTACTTTCAGATCCCTGCTCCCGGACCCTTTTACTTTTGCTATGCCCCAGCCTCCGGTCCTTTAATGCAGAATGACATCTGCTATTATTTGAGGTTGAAGCTCAGAATTGGAGGGGAACAGCCATTGTGTTTCATGCAGTATTGATCTCTGTGGACCAAGCAAGCTCACTGTATATAGATTACATCTAAGTCCTGACTTGTAATATAACCCCAGAGCCTGTTTCTGTTGTTGGGAAAGTGTTTGTCATTCACACTAAGTAATACAAGATAGATTTAGACAGCTTGTTTATAAGCCTTAGGATACTGTACCATCTTCATCCCCACTGTGCCCAATCATGCTGAACCCTTTCTGTCCCCCCTTCTCCATACTTAACTCACAACCTCGTCCAGAAAACCTCACCAACAAAGCTTTAACCAGACCTTCAACTGGTATTCTTTGCTGTTTCCTGAGGAGTAGTAGTACATGGAATCTTCCACAATAACAAGTACTGTGTATCTCTAACTCCTATAAACAATGGCACAATAACATTAATCATTTTCCTAAGGCGTGCTCTCCACCCATATTTGTGAGGTGGCTCTTCAACACTTCGTACAGACCTCCTATGGCTTTCATTGCATGTTGTACCAGGGACAAGACATCTACCTTTTCGATAATTAACATTTCCTATGTATAATTGAGCCATCACTCTGGTATATTTTGTTAAACTTATTTGCTGACACTTTCCTGCTGCTACCATCTCTTTCACAAACTCTGTCATTTCAGAGGGAGGTTTTACGAGGTCTGGTAGGTCAGTGTATTCTTCCACAGAGTCCTCGTTTTGGCTTTTTTCCAGAATCTTGATCCTGCTACCCTGCCAAATTATAGGCCAATAGGTTAAAGCCATTTTTAGTGGATTTTATTCTGGTGGAATTCCCGAGTTATTGAATTATTTTCTTTGCTGTTGCTTCTTTGTAGAGTTCTGAAACTGAACCAGCTTGCTGTCACTGTATTGGATCAGGGGCAGTCAGCATGTCTGCAACCATACCTTATTCTTAGAGTCACAAACCGCCATCTTGACGATAATATTAAGAGGATGTGCCTTTGTGAGCTCAGAATTGTATATCAATCTTGTGTGCTCGAATTAATTTGATGGAAATGGCTGACCGTTCTTTAAGGATGCGTGTGAAGATCTCCTTCAACCAAGTGTAGATAATTTGGTTTGCTGCTTCTTCCTTTAGATTATGTTCTGTAATTTGCTCATCTATACATGTGTTTAGGGGCTTCGTACTTATTTAGAAACATTCTTATCTGATTCCCAGTGGTATGTTGTATTAAAGCAATTATTTGTTGGGATTACTCCGAGTTGGCCTTTATTATCTTCTAGGTGCTGGTTGAGTGACTGCTTATCTGTTCTTTAGTTTTAAGATTTCCTGGTTTGTTTGGATCGAAGAACACTTGGGCTATCCGCAAATGTTTTTTTTCAAGTTATTGCTCCGGCTTTGTAAACAGACTTGAGATCTTCTTTTGTCGAAACTTGATTTGCTTGTTGTTTTTTTTTTCCAGCATCGGCAAAAGGTGACATATCACCCTCCTGTGGCACATTAAAGTAAAGTCGACATTTACCACCACTCTAAACTGCAAAAAAACGCTTTGTCTCCCTGAATGTTTCCAGACTGAGCCTTGTGTGTGTGTGGTCTAGGAGCCAGAGTTTGCAGTGTCTGTTATTTAACTGATGTGAGTTTAAGGGCGCCAACTCTCACTGGCCTACTCTTTGTCTTCATTATGCTCAGGTCATGTGAGTCAAACTCGATAGTCTCTGGTGCACTTTTGCAAGACCTTGGTGGTTCGGTCTGCACTTAACCCCATGCTGTGCTCCAGTCAGACGGCTACGATTGAGAGCCTATTGGGGTAATCTCTGGGCTCCCTTGCTGTAGCAGTGGCTCTGGACTTTAGCACATTGGAGTGAGTGCCTAATGTTAGAAGGGGACAGTCATCTTCTAACAAACAGCTCTTAAGTTTTTTCTACATGGAAGAACTGTTTTTCCAATAAGTCCCAGACTGACTCTTGTTTCCTTATTTACTCCTTGCCTTGATTCGTTTCTGGACACCTGCTTTCTCTTTAGGCAACCCAGGAACGGTTGAATCCTTGAAGACCAGTAGTTGCACTGTGAACTTAAGTTAGATTGTGGCACGCATCCTGAAGGAACTTATGTTGTTTCCTAGTGCAGATCTCAGATGCCTCCACAGGGAGCCCCCTTCTACAGATTCAAATGTTAGTGCTCCCCATAGTACTCTATTCCCCTGCACTACAGTCCCCAGCATCTCAGTGGTGCTCAGTGCACGCTACTGCCCCCAATGCGTTTCCTTCTTTTACTTGGGCGCCATAACACGGATCCCTGTCACTTCCATCTTCAATTGTAAGGAGCCTTAGGTGCGCTCTCCCCAACCGAACTCGTCATATGAGTCACCAGTCAGTCAAGGTCTCAAAGCTGTGGCGGCAGAGGAAATCATCTCAGAGGAGATGTCATGCTGCTGCAGGATGTTAACTTCTGCTGCATTTCTCCACTGTAGGTCGCTGAATGTCCAAGAAACCTATCCACGTCTCATGCTGGTATAGAAGAGAGAAAGGGTGGTTGGTTTATGGGCCCCAGAAGAATTATGCTGCTCAGTATGATGCTGTGTCCTTGGTAGCCATAGTCTTTCTGCTTCTCAGCAAACTTTTTAACAGGCCTCAGTCTCTGCTGCGATCCAAATCGAGCGGGTGAAAATCTTGGGATTTTTACAGGGCATATAGATGGAGTTTATTACATCTGCCATCCTTTGATTTGGTACCCATTCAGCAGCACTGATATTCCTCGGCTTGCCTGAGACAAACGCCTTGTAAAGAGGGAGAGCTGATATACAGGACCTAAGGTTAGTGCCACGCACTTGATCTACACCTTGATCAGAAACGGCCTGATAGGTTTGACTGGGCCAGAAATGGTCACTAAAATCACTTTCTCCCACATCTGGGCCAAAATATGTTTAACTACCAACCAAAAAGCCCATTAAGAAGTCGAACAATTTTGCCTCAGACAACTTAATTAAAAACATAGAAATCAAACTGTACTTAACTCATTGTTCTAAATTAGTTCTTGATGTTAAATATTGACTGCCTGTGATCAGATATTTGTTTATGATGGATCTAACAACAAAATCTAGTTTTGCCTGATTTTGTTTTGCTCATTTCTAGCGTTCTTAGGTTTATCATTAATATTCCTAAAAAGTCCTTTGTAAGAGCTTGGTGAGCTGAAACCACGTGGTAGTTGAAAGCACGGACTAAATCTGAAAAAGCGAGTAGATGCCCAGTGTGTGTAGCATCTTTAGATTATTTAGTACTTGTATCCTGCAATCTCATCCTCAATCTTGTTGAATTGTAAACTTTTCTTGGTAGAAATTAATGCATTTTGATTCCCATGCTACCACTGAAGCAATTCGATTAGTCTTCTTTCCAGCAGAATACAAGAATTTTGATTTAGAAGTTTCTGGACGGCGTTGTGCCACTAAGTATTTAAGTGTTTCGGTAGGTGTGTAGGTGTGTGTGTGTATGTGTGTATGTACGTACCATAATCGCGCCTTTGAAGGAAAATTAGCTTAAACAAATGCTCGCGTTGAGCTCGTGTCTATTTTCCAAACTTGAAAATGAAATAGGCCCTTTGAGGCAACAGTGAGGGCCCGTTACACTTTCTAGCATGTCAATTTAAGCAGGTTTAATGGTAAACTTTACTGCACAGTGAACACAAGAATACTTAACTTTGGCCTCACATACTCACACATTTTTCTCTCTTTTTATTAGAATGCAAACATCGAGATTGCCCTAACAGAGAGAACCTTATTGGGATTCTTCCTTGCAAAGATCCACAAAGTTGACCCGGATGTTATTGTGGTAAGTGTTCAATTATGATATTGGCAGACAGATGATGTACCCCCATTACAAGTTTACAGCGTTTTTGAATAAAAGATTGACATTACCCTTTCAGTTTGAGGTGTAAATGGTAGCTTGTATGTTGTGGTCGTTGCACAAATGCTTTTAGGAATAGCTCCCTAAAACCTTCCAATATGTTATCCTTCATCATTTGCTCTAAAGTGCATTGTTAATCTTATCTCTCAGTCATGTTTAGGTTTTTCTTAGACCACTTTAGCTGTCTTGCTAGCCTATATCTATAGATAAATCTATATCTCTGGATATAACTATAGATAAATCTATATCGAACTGAGTTGATATTTGACCTGTGGTGCTGTAAAAAGGCCCTAGTCGTCACTGTCTATTGTATACGTTTCTTTCCTCCAAATTTAATCAGTCAGTGGATTGATTAATTACACTCAGTGCTTGATTCCTTAGTTCTTTTAGAGAATTGCATGCAAAATGTATCTACCTCTCTCTTTGTCTATATCTCTGTATCTCTCTCTCGTCTTTGGGTCAGTTGTCTTTACCCATTGGTCTGTTCAGCTAACATTCAGATTTCGCTCCTGCCACCAGAGTATACAGCAAAGGGTCTACCCACTTCAGCCACTGGCTGTCTTCACCATGAGTGACTGCATCGTGTCTAATCGCACCCTCAGCACACTGACCGAGTATGCCTCTTCTGTTAAGATAATGCATTAACTAGAACACTGATTATAAAAACAGCACAGGTTTTTATTTATGAAAAAGTTAATGGGGTGCACAGTGAGGAGATATGGCGCTCAGGGTGTCAAACTACCCTATGTATTATGACAGGGAAACCACACAAGGGAAACACCCTACCCTTAGAGGTATACACAACCTCAAGACAAAAACAATACACAGTGAGGGTCCCCTCTTGTAGAACCATGTATAAATTAGTACGATAGATGAATCATATAGAACATAATATCATAAAAGTCCATGTCTCATAGAGCAAGTTCTAGAGTCAACTGATGAGTCCAAAATTTATTGGAAAAATTCAGAACATCAAAGGTAGATTGTACATCCAGCCAACACGTGTTTCGTCTTGGGAAATGTTTACATCCCTTACGACTTCTTCAGGGCTAGAAATCATAAAGATAACACACGAGTTAAGATCAATACACTCAATCGCCCAATTCACATCAATTGTGTGACAAAACCAAAGGGAGGAATAAGTAGTCCTAATACCACCTCATAAAAGTGAGAGGAAAGAGGTCAACAACAAACTCCAACTAAAAGACACTTACTAAAACACCTGTGAGTGATAAGAAAGCACAAGCTTCCAGCATGCTTAACTACGCGTGAAAAGCCAGAGTCAATAAACACCAGAGACAATCCCCTGCAACCCATAGTGTGTAAGAGTATCCAAAGAGGGATTAATTATACTCAAATACCTTGTAAATCCACCACATTTTAGAGACAAATAGTCATCAACTTGTATCCAATCCAATATGTACTTCAAACGTAACTGATATCCAATCTATACTTCAAATCTAATGTAAAGAAAAGGGGAAAGTATATATATTTCAACAAACTAATAATTCGTAAAGGCAACAAGTTTTATCTCTTATTTATTCAAAATGTACAATGACAGACATGATCCATATCAATGAGGTCTATTCAGAGATCCATACTTCAATAACAAAAATACCCCATAAATTGTAATAAAAGGGCACGAAAAATAACCTCCGAAGTTCCGATAATGTCTCGACTTGGAAAATTAAACTAGTGACATAATATGTATAAGCGTACCAAGATCATTGCACCATTGAAATTGACTTACCCCAAATTGTTGAGACGACAAATAAGTATTAAAAAGAGCGGCGTCTTCAAGTACGGACGCCTAGCGTGTACGCTGAACACGCACACCCGAACCCGGAAGTTAAATACACTTCCGGGTTCGGCGTTCAGATTAAACGGGGCACCAACATCGAAGACGGCCAGCCAATGCGCCCAACATTGTAGTAGAATCAAAATTCAGTAATTAACACTACTGATAGTAAGATCGATAAAAAGAAAAGGGGGGAGAAAAGAAAAAGGTTTTATACCTAATCATAAGTGAAAAAGCACTTAACGATAAAATGATCAACTACTATACAGATGGCTAGACAATACACATTAAATTAAATCATCAATGTAAGTGAAATAGAGTAAACTAGCTATTACTGGCACTATTACTACAGGCCAATATTTTATTAATGGAATAATGATTAGGTATAAAACCTTTTTCTTTTCTCCCCCCTTTTCTTTTTATCGATCTTACTATCAGTAGTATTAATTACTGAATTTTGATTCTACTACAATGTTGGGCGCATTGGCTGGCCGTCTTCGATATTGGTGCCCCGTTTAATCTGAACGCCGAACCCGGAAGTGTATTTAACTTCCGGGTTCGGGTGTGCGCGTTCAGCGTACACGCTAGGCGTCCGTACTTGAAGACGCCGCTCTTTTTAATACTTATTTGTCGTCTCAACAATTTGAGGTAAGTCAATTTCAATGGTGCAATGATCTTGGTACGCTTATACATATTATGTCACTAGTTTAATTTTCCAAGTCGAGACATTATCGGAACTTCGGAGGTTATTTTTCGTGCCCTTTTATTACAATTTATGGGGTATTTTTGGTATTGAAGTATGGATCTCTGAATAGACCTCATTGATATGGATCATGTCTGTCATTGTACATTTTGAATAAATAAGAGATAAAACTTGTTGCCTTTACAAATTATTAGTTTGTTGAAATATATATACTTTCCCCTTTTCTTTACATTAGATTTGAAGTATAGATTGGATATCAGTTACGTTTGAAGTACATATTGGATTGGATACAAGTTGATGACTATTTGTCTCTAAAATGTGGTGGATTAAAAAGGTATTTGAGTATAATTAATCCCTCTTTGGATACTCTTACACACTATGGGTTGCAGGGGATTGTCTCTGGTGTTTATTGACTCTGGTTTTTCACGCGTAGTTAAGCATGCTGGAAGCTTGTGCTTTCTTATCACTCACAGGTGTTTTAGTAAGTGTCTTTTAGTTGGAGTTGGTTGTTGACCTCTTTCCTCTCACTTTTATGAGGTGGTATTAGGACTACTTATTCCTCCCTTTGGTTTTGTCACACAATTGATGTGAATTGGGCGATTGAGTGTATTGATCTTAACTCGTGTGTTATCTTTATGATTTCTAGCCCTGAAGAAGTCGTAAGGGATGTAAACATTTCCCAAGACGAAACACGTGTTGGCTGGATGTACAATCTACCTTTGATCTGAATTTTTCCAATACATTTTGGACTCATCAGTGGACTCTAGAACTTGCTCTATGAGACATGGACTTTTACGATATTATGTTCTATATGATTCATCTATTGTACTAATTTATACATGGTTCTACAAGAGGGGACCCTCACTGTGTATTGTTCAGGTTTTTATTTATGGCTAATGCATCTTAATGCTGCTGTGTTGGCTGTATTGCATATTGGGAAGTGTTTCCCTCTGGCTGCTTTTATTTTTAGCTGTCACACTACAGTACGCACCAACTTAATATCACTTCTAACCTACGTCATCTTTCCCATTAGCCTGTGCACAGGCATTATAATGTTCAATCCTTTTGACAACTTAGTGCACCTTTGTCATAGCTGCATCATTGATCTGTTGAAACTTCCAGCAAATTGCATGAAGCCCTTTGTAGTATTTGGCACTTCTAGACCGACGGGCTCCCATTTATTTCTCTTTTGTAGTAGTCCCAAGCCTTGTAAATGATAAGCAGCCTTCTTAATGCAACAGCTTCATTGTTCAGCATTTGCACTCTCCTTTTCCTTCTTCCCATGCTGGCTTCTGGTGAGCACTACTTAAAACTGGCTAGCTGGGTAGTACTGTGGAATGCTGCTTGTTCCTCATCCCCACACTTATCCCCGTTCCTCGTGGTTCCAGAAAATGGCGATGGTTATTCAGTGCTTAATTTGTAAATAAATATGTGCCGGTGCCCAAAGCCCTCCTCTTAAACACGCGGTTGCTGCATTTAAATATGCGAACACGGAATACTGAGGCAGCGTAATCCTGAAGCCATCTCTGGCCTCTTCAATACATTTAACGCCACTCCCGGCCCCTTCAGCTCACTCTGGCAGCTTTCCGCTTCCTACCTTTGTGACGCTTTTTCGTTTTTCTCTTCCTCCGTCTTTCTCATGTGTGTCTTTTGCTCGCAGCAAATGCTGGAGGCAGAAGAATAAGCGCCGGCCCTCAAAAACAAGTGCCGGTGCTCAGCTCTGGAAACATTAAGCACAAATTAAGCACTGTGGTTATTGGAGATTTAAAATCAACTTAATCCCTGTAGAGTGAATCGTCCATCTCTGTAAATCTAATCTTAACCTTTCTGTCTCCTACTTTATTTCTGTATCTGGTTTCTTCTCTTACCATGTATATCTATATTCCTCTTTCCATTTCTTCCCCTTCTCGTCATCTAACTCAATAGCGTTTATCGTTCCAAGATATTTTATTTTATCTTGATTTCTTGCACTTTCTCTTAATTTTCTTCTTCTTTTTCAATGTAGTGCAGCATCTCATTTTATCTTTTTTTTTTTTGTCTTTCTATTCTCATTGTTTCCTAGTCTCTTCTCATTCTTTCACAGTTCCCTTCCTTGTCCCATGGTCTTTTAATCTCTTAATCTTTCTCACGCTCTTCTGTTCGTGTGGATTATATCCCTCAATTTTCTGTCCAACTCGGTCTAATCCCAAATATTTTTCTCAATTTTGTCTTACTTCATTTGTCTCCCCCCCCCACCCCTTGAGCTTTCTCACTCGTTTTCCCTTTATCGTAAGTCTCTACTCTTTCCATATACACACTCCCTCCTTCCATACAGTATGACACTCATCAAAATCAGACCTGTGGCTGCTGCAACTGAGATGGGGCAGTATGGTGCAGTAAGGGGCAAGTTTCAATAAGTATTATGCCTTGTGCTATTTTTTGAGAATCCATTCTATCAATGGGAATTAATGAGCTGATTTCACGGAGGTGTTAGTGTTTGGTACATCCTCAATTTAGTAGGCTTTTTTTGTTTAAAAAAACAAATAAAACTTTGCAAGATTTGTGAGGCTTGTGAAGTTAATTAAAAAGTGACAGTATCAGTGTTCATTTGTAACAGCATAAACGCGTGTCTACTAGCTAGAGCACTTGTAAAGTCATTAGGTCTAGCCTTATGTTGCTAATGCATGCAACAGATAAGCACACTATTGCAGAAGATATTTTTGTAGCTTACTGCACGGCCTCACAAGCTTTAAGAATACAACGGGGCACAAGTAGAAAAGGCATCGAAAGGCATGCTGAAATGTCGTGCAAATATTATGTGCATTCATTTGTGCGTGCCTTTGTTTGGCATGAAAAGCCAAGCCTCTCTGTTTGACTATGCTAGTAATAAATTCAAAAACAGAATAAATCAAGAACTTTGGTATAGCGCCTGAGCAGAAAAGATGGCAATAGCTTGTTGTGGAAGAGCTAGACCAAGTCACGGTAAATGGCTCCCCTATTACAACGACTGGCTGTTGAAGGCAGATGCGCCCCAGGCAGTTTTCACCCACCTCCAAACTATGCTGAGCCTTCTGCACTCGCTGGGGTTCACTATCAACATGCTGAAGTTACACCTTAATACGTTTTACACTCCCTTTCATCTGAGGCATTCTGAACTAGGTGCAATTCCTCACCTATCCCCTGCAGCTGAGAGTCCAAGACATTCGGCAATGATCCAGATGTTTCAACCTCAGTCTTAATTTCGATGAGCCTACTGTGTCTGATGCCCTCCTGCTGATAAAGCACGCTCAATAGCATATGTGAGCTGTGCAGTGGGATTCCAAGTCCCAGTGGGCCCAACCTGGTCCAGATTTCAAAGGAGACTGGGAAAGACTACACTGGTGGTTAATGGACTGCAGTTGGGTCAGCGGCAGACTCCTCTCCATTCCCCACCCAGAGCTGACAGTGGTGACGTATGCATCGCTTCTGGGATGGGGTGGCCATCTGGAAGAGGATGAGGTCAGTTATCGTTCTACATTAGTTTTCTGGAGCTGAGGGGAATTCACTTGGACTTGAAAGCTTTCCTGCTCTCAGTCAAAGGGAAGCTGGTCCAAATGTTCATGGACAATACTACTGTCATGTGTTACTGCAACAAGCAGAGCGGAGTGTGGTCTTGGACCCTGTGCCTGAAGGCTCTGCACCGCTGGACATGGCTGGACCTTCAGGGCATTTTCCTGGTCGTGCAGCAACTTGCAGAATCTGTAAACAGCAGGGCAGATTAACTCAGCCTTTGACGCTCCATGGACCACAAATGGGGTCTGAACCTGGCAGTAGCTGATGGTCTCTTTCAGGACTTGGGAGTACCTTGGTTCAATCTATTCACCACTGCTGAGAACATGCCATGTCAGCATTTCTGTGCGCTGGAGTTTCCAAAGTTGTTGTTGCTTGGAAATTGATTCTGGCTAGACTGGATTATGGGACTTGTACTCCTTTCCACAGATATCTCTTCTCCCCAGAGTTCTGGAAAATTGTAAGAATTGATCGGGCACATGTCAAGCTGGTGACTTCAGTCAGGGCAAGATGGGTACAATATTAGGAACACTTGAGCATGTGCATCTGTCCACCGACCGGGCTTCCCCTTTGGGAGGATCTCCTGTTACAGCAACAGGGGAGAGTTCTACACCTGAACCAGCCCACTTTCCACCTTCATCCTTGGAGATAGCGGCTACGGTTTACTTCGATCTCCCTCCTGATGTCTGAGAGGTCATATTTGCAGCCAGGTGTCCCTCAGCAAAAACTTATAATCCTGCTGTTGGCTCAAGTTTGTGGCTTGGTGCAAGGAGAAAAACACTGACTCACTCTCTGGACCCTTGTCCTAAGTGTTGTTTTTGTCCTTAGCCTGCAAGGCCTTGCCCTTGGCACAGTTAAGGGTTATCTTTGAGCCATCTCAACTTTGATGGTTGCTCGACCAACCCTTCTCTGTTTAAGTCTAGCAGTTTTCTGAAATGTCTTCAGCACATATTTCTTCCTAAACCTTTTGTTATGCTCCTATGGGATCTTAATTTAGTTTTAGCCTGTTTGACCTTTTTGATATGTGCCCACTTTGAACCCATGCACAGCTGTCCTCTACAATCTCTGACTATGAAGAAAGTCTTCTTAGTGGCCATCCCATCAGCTAAGGGGGTCGGCGAGTTACAGGCTTTTTTCTTTTAACACCAGCTTCTTTGCAGGCAAACTGGTCTCTGAACCCATGGCTCTTTTCTGCCGAAGGTGGTGACCCCTTTCCATATCAGCCAAAAAGTCATGCTGCTGACTTTCTTTGCTCTGCCTCACCCTTCCGGGGAGGAAGAGAGGCTTCACTACATGGACCCTAAAAGGCCACTGTCATTTTACATTGATTGCTCCTAAGAACACTGGGTGGACGATCAGCTCTGTGGGGCTTCACTGAACGAAGATGAATTGTATTCTACATTAAGTTCTGGTATGCATTAGCCGAGAAACCATCCCCTGAGGGCTTGCAGGTTCATTCCTCCAGAGCCAAAGCTGCGTTTACTGCATTAACTTGTGGATTTCACGTCCTGGACATCAGTTAGGCTGCTACTTGGGCATCATTTTACACATGTAACTGACACTGCTGCCTTAAAAATCAGGTGTGTCATGTCTGAGGCAGTTCCCGGGCCCACCTCTGGGGAGGTATTGCTTTGGTATCTATCTGAATTTAAGAACTCTGTGCTTAGAAGTCTCTATCAGATGAACAAGTTACTTACCTTTGGTAATGCCTTTCTTGTAGAGACACTGTCTCGCCTCAGATTGCTTACTTAAAGATTAATTCGCTTTCTGTGAACTGGACTTTTCCACCTAAATAGGTCCTTGCAGACCCTCAGACTTTGCACACTGTTTGATTTGCCTTCTGACACGGCTCACTGCTTCTGGCCCAGAAACATTCACAAAAAGGAACATTGTTGGTACTCTGGCGTGGCACCCATATGGGCAACACACACCTCATATCAGGCGTGAACAATGCCTACGACATGGACCAGTTTAATGCCACTTACCATCTTGGAAGGGTACTGCTCAAGATTTTCCAGATCTGGTCTGACACCTGGGGACTATTCTAAGTTAAGGAATCTGTGGCTAGATAGACGCACTATCAGGTTAGGCATTACTGAAAATAAGTAACTTGTTCATTAACCACTTCACTCAGTAGCCCTTTCACCCGTCAATACACTCCTTTATCCACTCAGTGAATCCTTCTCAAATGAATCCACTCAACTATCAACACCAATGCACCTAAGCTCACCAATGAATGTAGAAGTTCCATTTTTTTATTTAAACGCTTTAGGGTCAAGCTGTGAGACTCCACTTGCCCTCCACCACCCTCCCCATCCCCAGGTCTAAATTTGTGTGCACAGCCTTGCCAAAAGCTATAGTGACTTGTTACGAAGAATTATTGACCATGGTCCATCAGACAATTACTGCTTAGCACAAAGCCAACCAACCACTTGTGAATTCCTGGCTTCTCCCACCCACCTCTTTAAGGACAGCAGACAACGTGCTCAGGCTAAGGAGATATATCGGAGTATTCCTGGTACCTGCCCTGTGGAGCGTAGCTGTAGGCAAGTACTAGGAATTCCAACATGTGGTTCGAGTTGCTGAGTCACCTACAATGTACCACTGTAGTTTCCACCGTCCTTCTGTCATGAACGTATGTTGCTGTGTCATCTATAATGCACCATTGTAGTTGCCACTGTCATGAAAACGTCTTTATCATGACAATGTTTTAAAAAAAATAAAAAAAATATATATATATATATACTTCCAGGTACATCAGTGGAGACGAGTATTCTCACAACAACTTCCTTTCTGAAGCAACATTTAACAAAACGTGGTTCCAAATGTCAGTCCACTTGATTGAACTTCATTCTGTCATTGTCTTCAATTTACAGGGTCATGATATTTATGGATTTGACCTTGAAGTCATGCTCCAGAGAATCAGCGTATGCAAAGTTCCTCATTGGTCCAAAATTGGTCGCCTCAGGAGATCGGTCATGCCAAAACTTGGGGTAAAATATTTATATCTACTTGTTGCGCTTGGTCACCATAAAGACATGCAATATGCTACTTGTTTTGCTTCTGCTCTCCTGTACACAGACCTTACTGGTTCTACATTGACATTTCAATTTGAATTCTGTGTGGGGGTGAGGTCATGAAAGCTGGAGAACGAGCACTGCTACTGTGGAACATGCCCATCTTACAGTATTACGGTAATTGTGTCTGTGTCGCGTCCTTACATTTTAACTTTAGCTTCGAGGATTTGAGATGGGAATGGTATTTATTGTAGAATTTCTACAGATTGACATAGTTTAGTAGCAGTGCTAGTTGCCATGCCTCAACATACTAATGTATGATGTGTATATGGCGTGCGGGATCCCCTGTAACACTTTGGACACTTAAGTAGGTAATGAGACTGCCCATTAAAGCAACACATCTTCATTTTTGGCTTGCTCAGTTAAACATGCGCCGTTTACGATTTCCGGCAGGACCAAACTTGCCTTTAATCCGTCTGAGGATTATAAACTGAGTCCATTAAATTGGATAACAATTACACTTCCTGTTTAAGGTAGCAAAATAGTATTACGGCTGTAGTAAATACTTTAGTGATGCATGCAGCAGCACTCAACCTGGAAAACTGCTGAGCGTTATAGCAAGAGATTTGGCGAATCATCGGCTGCTGTGGTTGGCATTCCTTGATTTAGTAACTCCTTCAACAATTCATAATTTAAATTCGCATGTACAAAGTTTTGTTTTTACCTTAGAAGCTCTGGTCCATGACCTAGTTAGAAGGTACTCACTTCTAAGAATAGTTTGTACTTTTAAGCAGCGCAAGGACGACGCATCACATAATAAACTGATAAATACTAGGCTCACGTGTATTTGTTTAATAATAGTTATTGCTTATCCTCTGTGTCTAGGATATTATTGAGTGAAAAAGACCCTTTCCGTTTCACTTGTGATAAACAGCATTAATTTAACAGGGGCAAATGCTATTCACTCACAGTAACGGTAAGTCAGTTGTCGACAGGGTTATCCTTTTTCTCTTGAGTAAATATATTTTAACATAGTGATTGTTACTGATTTTTCAGCCAGTTAACAAGTGATCCCATTTTGGCAGACATGAGGCACCCGCATAAGGGGCCGAGGAAAATAAGTATATATGAATTATCAAGTACAGTTACTTTTGCATAGATTTACACATTTTTGTTTCTTCATGGGACATTCTTGCGCAAATTGTACGTTTCCAGACATGATTGTCCACTGTGTTTAGTAGAATGGGTTTTCTGTATTGCTCGCAATCCACTGCAGTTATTGTGCCATATATATGAGAAGTGCAAAAACATTTTTCCCCACAGGATCATTTTTCTTATTGCAAATTCCCTTCCCACCCCAGTCTATAAAATATGGGTGGTTCACATAGTCCTTTCACATGTTGTTCCCCCGCACCCGAAATCCCACCTAGCGTGGATTTGTTTCACCTTTTTCACGAGTCATCCTTTTGTACAACTCACCAACAGATTGCAGTTGTAGTAAGTCAGTATGCAAGAGTAAATGTTCCCCAATCCTGGGATTAGAAATGACTTAATCCGTTTAGCAAAATTTTATTTAACTTCATAAACTTCACTATAATCAGTGGTTCCTTAACGTGTAATTTCTCTAGTACGAAAAAGGGCATTACTTAACACTGTCTAAATCACAGCACGATGCCTCTGTCACCCATATAATACACACAGTCCAATTCCCTCTTAATCCTCACCTATAGTGGCACGGTTGGTCATATTTCCCAGGGTGCTCTGTACAGGGAAGACAGTAGTCCACCGACACCAACATGCAACCTCAGGGAATACACTAGTTTTTGAAAGTCGGCCGGGATATCCTCCCACAGTAAGATGGGGTGCCCTTTATAGAAAGTGAACTATATGACATACACACAAAAAATGCGTTCTAGTAGTCTGAAAGGATCTTAATCTGTTAACATTATATAGATAATCTATCATCAAGTAACCACCCTTCATTCATCCATATTTCTCAGCATATTTAGACAGTGCACATAAATCTCAGTTATCCTAGCGGGTGTCATTGGCCAAAGCTATTGCATTTTTGGTGACTTAAGTTGCTAGTTCCCTTATTCTGCACATTAAGCTCACCAGGTGGGGAATTCTGGGAACCCTGATCATTGGGCTTAAGAGAGCCATTGTCTCATGGCATTCCCCAGCAAATCGGATTCCATTGGTGATTTCAAGCCACTGAACTGTGTGGTGAAGATGCTGCACCAAATCACAGCATTTCATACTGGAACATTTAATACTCCTGGCTCATATGGTAACTTCAACGTCTCCAGTTCCATGAAGAGATTAAGGAGGTCAGAAGGCCATCAAGTTCCCTGAAACTTTGCCTTGGCAACAGGCTAAAACACTCTTTAAAAAAAATAAAGACAGACATGTGGGGGAATCAACATTTTACCTAGTGCTGTTCTTCCCATAATTGGCACATAGAAAGACTGATTCCAGTCAGCACTCGTACCACATCTGATTCTAAATTGATATCCTCCCTCAGTGCCATCCACATACCCAAGCATTTGAGTTCTCTCACCTGCCATTGGAGACAATTCCAGGATATCAGCTAATGAACCTGCTTTGCACCTAATAGAAACAGCTGTGACTTGGACCCAAATGGCAATCATACTCTGAGTAATTTCAAAATGCATGGTACAGATCATGAATTGCACCTCTGGTGAACTGAGGTGTCATTCACGTGTGTGGACTTGTGTACTATGTCCCTAGTTGCAATATATCGACCCTTGCATGTGTTCTATATATATTAGCCTTGGGATCAATGGCCTATACAAATTGGATGGATGTGAGAGGGATCCTTGAATAGGTCCTCTCAGGCCCAGCTGTCTGATTTCTTGGCCAATCCTCACCCTTGCACTTGACTTTGAATAAACAAGTCTTCTGAAAGTATGGAGTAATTCCAAACCACCTCTAAGTGAATAGGAACTCCTAATGCAGTGTCAGTCATTTTCAATATCAATATCAAGCAAGATCACTTCATTATTCAGCTTAATAATATCTGAAATATTTGACATGGATCAGCCTATATAGGTTTATGTTGGTATTTTGCCAGGGTTGTTTCTGCTCCAGTATGATGCGCAATATGTTTTCTGCCTCAGACTCAATTAGTAGGATTAGACTAAGAGCAATACAATTTAAAATCGGCCAGATGCCTATCTGATTTGGCAGCCACTAACATTAGACCCTCATTCATAGGTTCATGGAGTTGACTGCGAATTAGTGGTTCTTCATAAACCTGCAGCAGCCTAATCTCGAGATATTTTAGAGAAAAAGCTATAAAACATTCAACTTGAAGCTAATCTTTGCCAGGAATGTTCTCTGCATCTTTGCAGATGAGGTCAACAGTTACTGAGAGGTCGGAAACATCCATTTCCTCACTCTGCTCTTTGACTATGTAATGAGATCATAATCTCCTTTCGGATACGCCCCAACTAATTCCACATAAAGGACCATAGACGGTGATATGACATCAGACTCATCTGCTATTTACAATGTGGTTGTTGTGCTCCCCTCTCTCTCCAAGACAGAATCACATAAACATTTTATCCTGTTTATTGTGATTTCTGTGTAACGATTTTCTCAAAGACGTGTACAAATAATTATCCAGTGATCTAAAACGTAAAAAGGGGAAGTGCGGAAAGGGGGCATAAATTACTCATTATAAATGAATATTGTAAATCTTAAAAAGTTAACATAACTATAATAAATAAGGAATGCGTATATAAAATGCACTGAGACCTAAAGGCTAGCCGATGAAAATAATTTCATGGACTAGAGCAAAGATTAGAGGTGTTATTAAAATGTAATTTTACCTTTGCTAAAGCATAAAATAAGATTCAGGTAATTGGATACATTCAAATCAAATCAAATCATAAACATTTATAAAGCGCGCTACTCACCCGTGCGGGTCTCAAGGCGCTAGGGGGAGGGGGTTACTGCTGCTCGAAGAGCCAGGTCTTGAGTAGTCTCCGGAAAGCAGAGTGGTCCTGGGTGGTCCTGAGGATGGTGGGGAGGGAGTTCCATGTCTTGGCCGCCAGGTAGGAGAAGGACCTCCCACCCGCCGTGGTGCGGCGGATGCGAGGGACGGCAGCGAGAGCGAGGTTGGCGGAGCAAAGAGGACGGGTGGGTGTGTAGAAGCTGAGGCGGCGGTTGAGGTATTCGGGTCCCTTGTTGTGGAAGGCTTTGTGTGGGTGGGTGAGGAGTCGGAAGGTGATCCTTTTGTTGACGGGAAGCCAGTGCAGGTGTCTCAGGTGGGCGGAGATGTGGCTGTTGCGGGGTATGTTGAGGATGAGGCGGGCGGAGGCGTTTTGAATTCGTTGCGTACGTTTCTGGAGTTTAGCGGTGGTTCCTGCGTATAGGGTGTTGCCGTAGTCCAGGCGGCTCGTGACGAGGGCGTGGGTCACGGTCTTTCTGGTGTCGGCGGGGATCCAACGGAAGATCTTTCGGAGCAACCTAGTGGAGGGTGAGGAAGCAGGAGGATGATACGGCGTTGACTTGTTTGGTCATGGTGAGAAGTGGGTCCAGGATGAAACCGAGGTTGTGTGCATGGTCTGAGGGGGTCGGTGCGGTGCCAAGGGCCGTGGGCCACCAGGAGACGTCCCAGGTGGTCGGGGTGTTTCCGAGGATGAGGACTTCCGTTTTGTCTGAGTTCAGTTTCAGACAGCTGAGTTTCATCCAATCTGCGACGTCTTTCATTCCATCTTGCAGGTTGGTCTTGCCGCTGGTCGGGTCCTTGGTGAGGGAAAGTATCAGTTGAGTGTCGTCGGCGTAGGAGGTGATGATGCTGTGTTTGCGTACGTTGTCGGCGAGGGGGCTCATGTAGACATTGAAGAGAGTCGGGCTGAGCGAGGAGCCTTGTGGGACGCCGCAGATGATCTCGGTGGGGTCTGAGCGGAAAGGTGGGAGGTAGACTCTTTGGGAGCGGTTGGAGAGGAAGGAGGTGATCCAGTCCAGGGCCTGTCCTTGGATCCCGGTGGAGCAGAGGCGGGTTATTAGGGTGCGGTGACAGACGGTGTCGAAGGCAGCCGACAGGTCGAGGAGGATGAGGGCGACTGTTTCTCCGTTGTCCATCAGGGTTCTGATGTCGTCTGTGACTGAGATGAGGGCGGTTTCTGTGCTGTGATTGGCTCGGAATCCGGACTGAGAGGGGTCGAGTAGGCTGTTGTCTTCAAGGAAGTTGGAAAGTTGCTTGTTGACTGTCTTCTCTATGACTTTGGCAGGGAAGGGGAGGAGCGAGATGGGGCGGAAGTTCTTCAGGTCGCTTGGGTCCGCCGTAGGTTTTTTCAGTAGGGCGTTGACTTCAGCGTGTGTCCAGCTCTCTGGGAAGGTAGCAGACGAAAACGAGCTGTTGATGATGGTCTGGAGGTGCGGGGCGATGATGTTGTCGGCTTTGTTGAAGATGAAGTGTGGGCAGGGGTCCAAGGGGGCACCGGAGTGGATGGAGTTGATGGTGGCTTTGGTCTCTTCCGTGTTGATGCGAGTCCAGGCGTTTAGGGTGATGGCTGGGGTTGTAGGTTCTGTGGTGGTTGGCTGGGTCTGGTGTCCGAAGCTGTCGTGTAGGTCGGTGATCTTACGATGGAAGAAGGTGGCGAGGGAGTTGCATAGGTCTTGTGAGGGCGTGATGGCGTTGGCGTTAGGGTTGGAGAGCTCTTTTACGACGTTGAAGAGTTCTCTGCTGTTGTGGCTGTTTTTGTCCAGTCTGTCTGTGAAGAAATTTCTTTTGGCGGCACGGATCAGTTGGTGGTGTTCGCGGGTAGCGTTCTTGAGGGCAGTCATGTTCTCTGCGGTGTGGTCCTTGCGGCAGGTTTTCTTTGATTCCTTAAGGGTGTCGGTGAACCAGAGAGGTTTTTTGGTGTTGGTCTGTCTTGGGAGGCGTCTGAGGGGAGCGAGGTTGTCTGCGCAGTTGGTGATCCAATTCGTGAGGCTGAGGGCTGCGTCGTTGGGGTCGGAGGGGAAGGTGGGTTGGTTGTCGTTGAGAGAAGCTGTTCCTCGGGGATGTTGTTCCACTGTCGACGTGGGATGGGTTGTGTGCGGAGGTGGCGAGTCTCGCGTCGGAAGGTGAAGTGGACACTTCTGTGGTCGGTCCAGTGTATAGCGGAGGAGTGGCTGAAGGATACATGGTTGCTGGCGGAGAAGATGGGGTCGAGCGCGTGTCCGGCGATGTGGGTGGGGGTGTTCACCAGTTGCTTGAGGCCGAGGTTGGCGAGGTTGTCGAGCAGGGCGGTGGTGTTGGGGTCGTTGTTCTGTTCCAGGTGGAAGTTGAGGTCCCCGAGGAGGATGTAGTCAGGCAAGGGCGTGCGGGGAGATGAAGTCGGAGATAGAGTCGCTGAAGAGGGCACGGGGTCCAGGGGGTCGGTAGATGAGAGTTCCTCTGAGGGTGGTCCTGGGGTCTGTGTGGATCTGGAAGTGAAGGTGTTCGGCGGCGAGCGGGTGTCTTCGGTGGAGGTGGCGACGTTGATGGAGTCCTTGAAGACGATGGCGATTCCTCCTCCTGCTTGGTTGGTGCGGTCTTTCCTGGAAATCTTGTAGCCTTCGGGGATGGCTATGGCGATGTCGGGGGCCGAGGAGGCGTTCATCCAGGTCTCAGTGATGAAGGCGACGTCCGGTGCTGTGGATTCCAGGAGGTCCCAAAGTTCAACGGCGTGCTTGTGGACCGAGCGTGCGTTGATCAGGATGCATTTGAGGTGGTTGTTAGCGCGTGGGCTGGCAGGCGTGGTGTTTTCGCGGTGGAAGGTGAGTTTGCAGGTGTGACATACGAAGGGTCCGTGGGTATGTTTCGGGTTGGCTTGGAAGCAGGTACTGGAGCGCCCCGGGTTGAGGGCGTGAAGGGTGGCCGGGTCGTAGCGGTGCTGCGGGGTTTGGGAGTGCTGGTGGCCAGGGGTTGTGGCGCTGGGCGCGGTCCAGGCGTGGACGGGCGCAGACTGGCTTGCCTTCGGCGCGGCCGCACAGCGGCCGCCATAAGAGGGAGGAGGGGGGGGAGGAGGGGTCAGCTGTGGGCGGGAGTGGGGCAACGAATGGGAGCAGGGGGGGCGGGGCGAGCAGGAGGTGGCGGCGGGAAAGCGGAGGGTGGGGGGGTCAGGTAGAGAGGAGAAAAGATAGGGGAGGTGGGGTTAAAGGTGGCAGTGAGTTAGGAAGAAAAGATAGGAAGATAGGGGAGGGGGGGTTACAAAGGTGGAGGGGAGTGAGGAAGGTCAGAGAGAAGAGTCAGGAGCAGAAGAGAGAAGAGCCCAGAAGAGGGTAAAGAAGAAGAGGAGCGAGGAGCAGAAGAACAGAAGAGAGAAGAGCCAAGAAGAAGGTAAAGAAGAAGAGGAGCGAGGATCAGAAGAACAGAAGAGAGAAGAGCCAAGAAAAAGGTAAAGAAGAGGAGGAGCAGAAGAACCGAAGAGAGAAGTGCCAAGAAGAAGGTAAAGAAGAAGAGGAGCAGAAGAGAGAAGAGAGAAGAGCCAGGGAGAAGGTAAAGAAGAAGAGGAGCAGAAGAACAGAAAAGAGCCAAGAAGAAGGTAAAGAAGAGGAGCAGAAGAACAGAAGAGAGAAGAGCCAAGAAGAAGGTAAAGAAGAAGAGCGAGGAGCAGAAGAACAGGAGAGAAGAGCCAAGAAGAAGAGGAGCAGAAGAACCGAAGAGAGAAGAGCCAAGAAGAAGGTAAAGAAGAGGAGCAGAAGAACAGAAGAGAGAAGAGCCAAGAAGAAGGTAAAGAAGGAGAGGAGCAGAAGAGAGAAGAGCCAGGGAGAAGGTAAAGAAGAAGAGGAGCGAGGAGTCCAGAGCAGAAGAACAGAGGAGAGAAGATCCAAGAAGAAGGGTAAAGAAGAGGAGGAGAGAAGAGTCGAGGAAGAGGAGTCCGGCAGAAGAGGAGAGCCCTGAGAAGCAGAGGATACAAAGTACACAGAAGAAGAACACAGATGAAGTACAAAGAAGAAGAGTACAGATGAAGAACACAGAAGAAGGACAAAGAAGAAGAAAGCACACGCAGGTCGCGGTGCAGAAGAGAAGGAAGAAACACAGATGAAGTATACAGAAGAAGAAGACAGATGAAGACAGAAGAAAGAACACGCAGGACGGGGTGCAGGGAAGAAAAGAAGAACAGAGATGAAGAATACAGATGAAGAGCTCAGAAGAAGATCAAAGGTGAAGAAAGAAGCAGGAGAAGGGGTGAGTAGGGCAGGGCGAGGGGCTGGGCGGGGGGGTATGGGGGGGTGGTATTTACTGTATTTTAGCAGGAGTTGCTTGGAGGTTTCAGGAGCCTGGGCTGGTGGAGCTGCAGCGGCGGGGGAGCGACCTACCCTCGGGTCAAGGGTCGCTAACTCTGTCGCGCAGCGGCCGCCATAAGAGGGGGGAGGAGGGGTCAGCTGGGGGCGGGAGTGGGGTGACGAAAGGGAGCAGGGGGGGCGGGGGCGAGCAGGAGGTGGCGGCGGGAAAGCGGAGGGTGGGGGGGTCAGGTAGAGAGGAGAAAAGATAGGGGAGGGGGGGTTAAAGGTGGCTGGGAGTTAGGAAGAAAAGATAGGAAGATTGGGGAGGGGGGGTTACAGAGGTGGAGGGGAGTGAGGAAGGTCAGAGAGAAGAGTCAGGAGCAGAAGAGAGAAGAGCCAAGAAGAAGGTAAAGAAGAAGAGGAGCGATTACATTTATATAAATGTATTAAAATTAAGTATTAATAAATTAAAATTTAAGGTTAGGTTATGTACACTATTTAAAACCTATTACAAGACATCAAGGGGAAAAGAGGTGCACTTAAACACTTAAATACAAAATAATTCAGATAAAAAAAAGTTTAAAAAAATAGGTTAAGATCTTGGTAGTGATAAATTACACAACAGGTTTCCTGGCTGGCATCATACATGTAAACCAAGGTTTACACCTTCCTACACATTGAGATTACTTAACAATAGAGCTTTAAATCTCATTACTCTAAACATTAGAAATTGAAAAGCAAGACCATCCAACTGTCATGAAATGGTTGAGTATGTTCCAGAGAGACTGAAGCTCTACGACTGCACTATACTCCGAACTGCCTCCTTGTACTGGGTATCCTAGCCTGTAGTGTTGGCACTAACTAAGCATCAGGCCTATGCGTATAGGTGGACAGTGTCTCTGACCCCTGAAAATCCAAAATCTTCATTTAAAAAAAGAAATACTTTGGGGATGACTATATGCCCCGATTAAGTGCCCAAGAGGGACCTTAGGTTCCTAATTCATCTTCTAGGCCTTGGATTTAGGACTAGTGAAGCGGAATTCTGAACTGTTCACACCAGTTTTAAGGACCAATAATACCTTAACTATAAACATGGGTGCTCTAGGTTCCAAGGTTGTTAGCATCCAGCTCAGGCTCTCTCACCATAGGTGCTTCCACCACTTGGATATCTTAGTAATTTGTGAGAGACAGTCCTTTAAATATTTTGACACTCATTGGTGTTGAACACTAGGGCCCATTCTGCTTGCTGTGATGCCTTTGAGCTCATTTTGAAACCGGTTCAAGCCTTGAGGTGTTCCTGAATGATGTCTGCTAATTTAAGTTCTCCCCACCCTAGAGGCCCTGGCTCAACAGACACCACAGTGGCTTGAAATTATTTGCCATACAGTAACCATTCTCCAATTTTGGTCAGGATATAGTTTCACTATGTGAGTGTGCTTAACTATTGAGCTTGATTCAGGCACAACAGTATTCATTCAGACTCACTGAGCTACATTTTAAACGTCTGGCTACATAAAATGTTCGGAAGGGTCTGATGTAGAATACGCTGGAAGATGCATTGTAAAAGCTTAGCACCTAAAAGCAAGGGTGTTGAACACTCCTCTGAGTCTTCCTAAGGTTGCATTAGAAACACTGACTCTGTAAATGACCTTCATTTAAATTTTTTATGTCAAGTTCTCAAATGAAAATCCTGAAAGTTTGGCATTAAAGTAGTCCTATCAGACTTAAATTGAGTACCATGGAGAGTGGGCTATGACCTTTGTAGTAAAAAGGTGGTCTTGGGGAATGTGAAATCTGTGTAGTTTTCACAGTTCTTCCCATACAGTAACACTGCTTCTACTCTAATATTAATCTGAGAATAGTGCCTTCCTGTAAAACTGCTATAAACAAATTTGGCATTCTGTATGGCTCAGAGGGTACTTTATTTTATTTGTAGAATTTTAGATGCCCTGTCTTTACTAACTGCAGAGTTTTCAATTTCTTAAGATAAAACTGACAGGGCATTGATTTTATTGTGATTATTCTCATAATGTATTATGTCCCTGGAGCATTAAATATACAAAGGCAGTCTTTGCTCCTCAGTTTGTCCCTGGGACACCAGTAGTAATCTCTATTAAACATCAGACCGAATTATGCATAGTAAGCAGTGCCTGCCCTGCCATTCGGCCAGGTCTTGATTAGTTGAGAAGTTTGAGTGTTACATACCTTACTTAAGAAGGCCAGTCTTGAAGTTTGTGGTAAGTTCAGTGTTGGTGCCCATTGTTCTTTCTTCCTCCCCCCTCTTTTGTGAATATGCTAATACAACCTCATTCCATTTTGATGTCATTTTGCTGCTTTCCTCTGTACTCTCTAGATAGCTTGCCAGTTTGCATAGTCTTGCTCCTAAATCACCTTGCGGCCAAATCATTGGCTCGTGCTATTCTCCAGTAGATAAACCATAATTTTAAATCTGTTAAAACTAAGTTTTCAATTATTGGCAAAAATAACCTCTGGTTCCATGATGCACTGTGGCCTTCAAGTAGGGGTAACCATCCTGCTCCACAGTGCCAAAGGTAGATTCGTTTAGAAAGCAACAAGCTGTTACTCCGTTAGCAAAGTCAATCTAGACATGCCGGATGGTGCCCTTCTTTACAGAGCAGAGTGAATAGGTGGATTATGGCTGGGCAGCAGCCGGTATATCTTGAAAAATGAATTTTCTGGGCCTCTGGTAGCTGGGACTGTAACTCAGTAAGGGCACTGAGATAGATCGGCTGGAGTGATCCTCGTGAATATGTCTGCCATATTTGACAATGAAGTGCTCATTTACAGACCTATTAGAACGAGTTCCCTGCCTCCTGCCAAACAGTATCCAGTCTTCAGTTTTAAAATTCCATGTGGGCTACCCAAAAAGTAATGTTATCCCTACTTTTTATAGTTTGTCTGTTAGATCACTATCAAAATTTATCAAAGCCCATGGCTAGTTTCATGACTGTATGTTGATGACTCTCAGCTTTGCGAATAGTGAGGATGAACAGTCATGCATGTCTCAAGGAGGCACTGTGGGAGTTAATGAGCTCAGAACTCCACAATTTAACAGACAACACAATTTAAATGTCCAGACCAGTACTTGCCTTGTTCCAAAAAACTGTTTTATTCACATAGCAGTACTCAATACTACACAATTCAATATACTAGTTAATAATCCTGGTTAAGTTTCTCCCTCGTGGCTCTACACCCCCCACTCCCTTCAGTGCTTAATACCACGAGGTGACACTTTGATTGCTTGTCCATTCACTCAGGTAAACTTTCTGATGGTTCTTAACCCTAGTTGTGTAGTGGGTGGGGCGTTTAGTCTAACACTCCACCCCCCCCCCCCGAAGGTCCGGTGGCCTCATTATTCTTCAGCATGTGGAGTACCACAATGCGCAAGGATTAGGGGCCTCCCAGGAGGTCAGATGTGACCCAAATCACTCATGGCATCAAGGCTCTGTTTAGTGGTTAGCATTGACTCTGGCACTAATATGCATGTGTACAAGCGCACACACTCTGAATACATAAAAGGATCCAAGTGCGAGGTTCTGGGCATGTACCACAGCTGAGCTTTACAAAAGAAAGGCCTGTATACCAGGTGGGGGGGGGAGGGAGAGGGGAGGAGGACACTTGGTGCACCCCTCCAGTTCAAAGGACTGGTCAAGGACCTCAAATAGTTGGGGAGAGGCATAAGCTTTTGTGCACGTACTACAGTAGCGTGATGCTAATGCCAACATGTCAGGGTACCAGATATATGTGCATTCTGATGGATACGTCTAACCGCAGATTCCTCACTGTGAGGAAATTGGATGTATTCTATTGTGTTGTTGCATGGACTCACCTTGTAATACCCTACTAACCCCTTTAGGATCAGTCAGGTTTTGTTTGTTAAACCTTAGCTCAAACCGAGCTAGCTGTGGGTTGGAACACTCAGGCACCAAAATTGTTGAAGAAAGAAACATGACACGCAAGAAATCCAACACCCATTTATAAAAACAAAAGAAAAAAGAATTAGTATATTTTTATGATTTTATGAAAACCACAACTACAAAAATTCCACTGGAAGGTTTCGGAGCTATAGATTTTACAAGAAATCAATAAATTGGGACTTTTCACTTAACTACAAACAAGCAAATGCAAATTCAACAAATCTGACATTTACTTTGGGAGACCAACTCCGACAAGAGCCTCTCAAGGGGACCAGAAAGATCTAAAGAAACAGTTACTTCCTCAGTAAAAGCACTTTTCAGCCAAGTTCCAGCATTAGTGACCCCTTGACAATGACGTCTATGGAGTGGTCCTGATGCAAGGGATACAAGAGATGCTGGAGATGCTGTGCTATAGATGGGGCTCCTTCCAGGGCAAATCCTTGGGCTACAGTCCTGGTGAAGTGATTCTGGCCACATGGGTCAATGTTCCTTGAAGTCCTATCATGACCAACAGAAGTTGGGTCGCCAGCGGTTTTCTTGTTTTGACAGTAATTCTACTTCTAAGCGACCAAGCTGCTCTGTGACTCTCCTGGGCCCACCAGCCTCGGGTGCAACTTTTGAACATCTGGTTCTGGTCTCTTGAGATCCACTGCAGGAAAGAGCTGCAATCCGGTGATCAGAGCTACCTGCTCACCCTAGCAGGCTTCCCCAGCTTTTGTGACCCTGTGCTGCGAACAGGAAGTATGCAAACATACTCTTGGGAGTGTCTGCTTCTACCTCAGCTCAGGGGATGACTTCTGTGTGATCAGGACATAGCAGGCACAGTCATTTACTTGGCGAGCTCAAAGAGCAGCATGTGTAGTCCAACTTCAGTGCAGCCTCTTCTCTGCTGGATCCAGGGCCAGCACGACATTCCTTCAGTTTTCTACTTTCAGTCAAGTAAAATTGGAGTTCTAGCGGCGAGGGGTACCTCTTTTATGACCAGAAAGTGACCTTAGGAGAGGTTGCGGTCAGTAGCTAATGGGCTACTTGGCTCGCCTCTGCCTGATGACAACTTCCTGTGAAGTGTGGCATCTAGCTATCCCAGAGTGCTCTTTTCTTCCCACTCCCAAGATATCAGGATCCCACTCTTGGTTTGAGGAGCTTGGTACCCTGCCTTATAGGTGTGGCTACCTGGAGTGCTACATGCCAAACGAAAAAATGGCTTGCCCTTCAAAGCAAGCTTCCCCTTTAAAGTGTGCCTTTTGGGACAACATCCCACTGCTCCTGCAGAGAGGAGGAGGTAACACCTTCTCCAGTGGCAGGCTTCAATTATTATTATTCCTGGGAGCCATTCACCCATTTCCCCCACAAGGGCAGAAGGCTGTCCTGTGGCCAGACTCAGCAAATGGAAATTGTAACACGGGACAAGATAGTCAACATTTTTTAAAAGTTGCATGAGACAACAAGTAACATTAATTTCGACTTGGACACTGTCAGGCTTAATATAACAAGTTGTTTGATACCTTGAAGTTGCAACCTTGGTAGTCCCACTTACAAGTTAGCACAGCTGGGTTGTCAGCATGTAACACTGTATTTGCCAACGGAGCTAAAAATCTCTCCCATAGTACAAACATCTGTGGGTTTTAGAACACGTAAAGCACATGTTCTACCTTTTAATATGCTGCAGCCTGCCTTAGGACTCTATATGCCTGCTGTAGGAGTGACTTACACATATTTGAAAGGGAGTATGGGCTTTGTCTTTGCTTTAAATGGCAAAGTCAAGCTAGCAGTTTTTAAACTGTTCTACCAGTCAGCAGTGGCAGACTGGAAGCCATGTTTCACCTTGCTTCACTCAGGGTGGCACAAAACGTGCTGCAGTCCCTGAGGGGACACTCTTAACTTACAGGCCCTGGGTACCCCTGGTACCATATGCTAGGGACTAATAGAAGTTACCTTATGCCAATTGGTTATAAGCTAATCAACCATGTACCTTTTTTTTTTTTTTTAATAGAATACATGCACTGCGTCCTGATTATCAGCGATCAGGGCACTTCACAGCTATAAAATCAGTGTCTAGTGGTCAATAGGTGATGAGTAGTGGGGTGAAACCTTACAAAAGCCTGTTTCCTCAAACTCACCTTGTGAATTTCCCCAAGCTGGATCTGGGAAACTCAAATGCGTGGTTCCGGCATGAAGTTAGGTTTCAACCTCTGCGACTCCGAGTCCGTGGTGTTCCACTCTGGAAGTGACAGAGCTGCATATAGGCACTACTTGTGTGTGTCGTCTCTTTCTGCGCCTCCAGGTGTGGATCTGGAGCTCTGCTCCTCCTTTTTTCACTTTGAAGAGATTGTCTTGGGTGTGACTGTGCCTAAATGAACTCTAAAGCTTTCAGGGTTAGGTGAAGCCCTGCATGGCCAAACAACAGTCCCACTCAAGGGCAGCGGTGAAAGCGAGGACTTGCTCCTGCTCTCGTCCAAAGACTTATTTTCCTCCACGTCTAAGCCTTGGATGAGTTGAAGGAAAAAACATAGGAAGTCCAATAAGGACTCTGCCTCCTTCTCCCCACTCTTGATCTCTAGAGACGGTGTAAAGGTTTTTCTGTGCCTTCAGGTCTTGCTCCTACTCTTCTGAGGAACTAATTCCATACCTGGTCCCGATGCACCCCAAATTCCTGGGTCAATTGGTGATGCTGCAGCAGGTCATGGCTTTTGAGAAGCCATTACCATGGTGCAAATCTTTGGTATGCTTCTGGCGCCCTTTGCAGCGCCTTCGGACACCACGGATCCACAAGGATTCACATTCTGGGTAACACTGCTGGCTTAGTCTCAGCGCAGCATAGGCCCCTTGAAGCATATTTGGGTTGTGTACCAGAGTTTGGACTGGAACTGAAATCAGCACTGGTCCCTCAAGTGTCTCTCCTAGCACAGATGCCACTAGCAACGAGGAAGAAACACAACCCATTGTAGTGTAGGGCTCCGAGCAGGCGTTGTTTTGACTGTAGCCATGTCCAGATTTTGATGTGCCGCAGCCTTTGCTGAACCCATCTGACTCACACAATTCTGCTGCTGTGATCAAACATTACACCAACTTTTTGGGTCAGACTCCGAATACAGCCAGCCTCATGGAGATGTCAATGGAGGAGATGGGGACAAGTGTTCCTCACCCTTTGATAAACGGTACATCGACCTACAGGGTGACTTTAAACACAACCCACATCCGATACTTGGTGTCCTCACCTCCTCTTCCCTGCACGCCCGCAAATCAACTACTTTTGTATATGTTGGTTGGGGAGGGTTGGCAGGGCTGCTGAGATCCTTGACCTCCACCTCCGCTATATGAAGGTAAAGATTGAATGCGTTGCGAGGTCCTACAGCCTGGCTAGGCAGTGCCAAATCCTCTTCTGCTCTTCAGTGAAGCCCTTATAGACAAACTGCTTGGCATTTGGACTAAACCATCTTCTTGCCTACCAGTCAAACGCCAGCTTGCTGCCGCTATAGACCTGCTTCAGGAGTACCTGCCTTCATAGACATCCTGCCCCTGAAAGTCTGATTGTACAGGTGTTCACCAGTATAGTGGACCCTAGTGCCTTCCCAGCCACTGACCCTGACAGGGAGTCAGAATGGGTAAATACATTTGGCATGCGTATGTTCTTTTCAGGCAGCCTTGCCTTGAGGTCGGTGAACGCAAGCTCTCTACTAGGTTGCTGTAAGGAAATGCCTCCTTGGCATGGTTGCCCCCTGACTTTTTGCCTTTGCTGATGCTATGTTTACAATTGAAAGTGTGCTGAGGCCTGCTAACCAGGCCCCAGCACCAGTGTTCTTTCCCTAACCTGTACTTTTGTATCCACAATTGGCAGACCCTGGCATCCAGATAAGTCCCTTGTAACTGGTACTTCTAGTACCAAGGGCCCTGATGCCAAGGAAGGTCTCTAAGGGCTGCAGCATGTCTTATGCCACCCTGGAGACCTCTCACTCAGCACAGACACACTGCTTGCCAGCTTGTGTGTGCTAGTGAGGACAAAACGAGTAAGTCGACATGGCACTCCCCTCAGGGTGCCATGCCAGCCTCTCACTGCCTATGCAGTATAGGTAAGCCACCCCTCTAGCAGGCCTTACAGCCCTAAGGCAGGGTGCACTATACCATAGGTGAGGGTACCAGTGCATGAGCATGGTACCCCTACAGTGTCTAAACAAAACCTTAGACATTGTAAGTGCAGGGTAGCCATAAGAGTATATGGTCTGGGAGTCTGTCAAACACGAACTCCACAGCACCATAATGGCTACACTGAAAACTGGGAAGTTTGGTATCAAACTTCTCAGCACAATAAATGCACACTGATGCCAGTGTACATTTTATTATAAAATACACCCCAGAGGGCACCTTAGAGGTGCCCCCTGAAACTTAACCGACTATCTGTGTAGGCTGACTAGTTTTAGCAGCCTGCCACAAACCGAGACATGTTGCTGGCCCCATGGGGAGAGTGCCTTTGTCACTCTGAGGCCAGTAACAAAGCCTGCACTGGGTGGAGATGCTAACACCTCCCCCAGGCAGGAATTGTCACACCTGGCGGTGAGCCTCAAAGGCTCACCTCCTTTGTGCCAACCCAGCAGGACACTCCAGCTAGTGGAGTTGCCCGCCCCCTCCGGCCAGGCCCCACTTTTGGCGGCAAGGCCGGAGAAAATAATGAGAAAAACAAGGAGTCACTGGCCAGTCAGGACAGCCCCTAAGGTGTCCTGAGCTGAAGTGACTCTAACTTTTAGAAATCCTCCATCTTGCAGATGGAGGATTTCCCCCAATAGGGTTAGGATTGTGACCCCCTCCCCTTGGGAGGAGGCACAAAGAGGGTGTACCCACCCTCAGGGCTAGTAGCCATTGGCTACTAACCCCCCAGACCTAAACACGCCCTTAAATTTAGTATTTAAGGGCTACCCTGAACCCTAGAAAATTAGATTCCTGCAACTACAAGAAGAAGGACTGCCTAGCTGAAAACCCCTGCAGCGGAAGACCAGAAGACGACAACTGCCTTGGCTCCAGAAACTCACCGGCCTGTCTCCTGCCTTCCAAAGATCCTGCTCCAGCGATGCCTTCCAAAGGGACCAGCGACCTCGACATCCTCTGAGGACTGCCCCTGCTTCGAAAAGACAAGAAACTCCCGAGGACAGCGGACCTGCTCCAAGGAAAGCTGCAACTTTGTTTCCAGCAGCTTTGAAAGAACCCTGCAAGCTCCCCGCAAGAAGCGTGAGATTTGCAACACTGCACCCGGCGACCCCGACTCGGCTGGTGGAGATCCGACACCTCAGGAGGGACCCCAGGACTACTCTGATACTGTGAGTACCAAAACCTGTCCCCCCTGAGCCCCCACAGCGCCGCCTGCAGAGGGAATCCCGAGGCTTCCCCTGACCGCGATTCTTTGAACCTAAAGTCCCGACGCCTGGGAGAGACCCTGCACCCGCAGCCCCCAGGACCTGAAGGACCGGACTTTCACTGGAGAAGTGACCCCCAGGAGTCCCTCTCCCTTGCCCAAGTGGAGGTTTCCCCGAGGAATCCCCCCCTTGCCTGCCTGCAGCGCTGAAGAGATCCCGAGATCTCTCATAGACTAACATTGCGAACCCGACGCCTGTTTCTACACTGCACCCGGCCGCCCCCGCGCCGCTGAGGGTGAAATTTCTGTGTGGGCTTGTGTCCCCCCCGGTGCCCTACAAAACCCCCCTGGTCTGCCCTCCGAAGACGCGGGTACTTACCTGCAAGCAGACCGGAACCGGGGCACCCCCTTCTCTCCATTCTAGCCTATGTGTTTTGGGCACCACTTTGAACTCTGCACCTGACCGGCCCTGAGCTGCTGGTGTGGTGACTTTGGGGTTGCTCTGAACCCTCAACGGTGGGCTACCTTGGACCAAGAACTAAGCCCTGTAAGTGTCTTACTTACCTGGTTAACCTAACAAATACTTACCTCCCCTAGGAACTGTGAAAATTGCACTAAGTGTCCACTTTTAAAACAGCTATTTGTGAATAACTTGAAAAGTATACATGCAATTTTGATGATTTGAAGTTCCTAAAGTACTTACCTGCAATACCTTTCGAAGGAGATATTACATGTAGAATTTGAACCTGTGGTTCTTAAAATAAACTAAGAAAAGATATTTTTCTATAACAAAACCTATTGGCTGGATTTGTCTCTGAGTGTGTGTACCTCAGTTATTGTCTATGTGTATGTACAACAAATGCTTAACACTACTCCTTGGATAAGCCTACTGCTCGACCACACTACCACAAAATAGAGCATTAGTATTATCTATTTTTACCACTATTTTACCTCTAAGGGGAACCCTTGGACTCTGTGCATGCTATTCCTTACTTTGAAATAGCACATACAGAGCCAACTCCCTACATTGGTGGATCAGCGGTGGGGTACAAGACTTTGCATTTGCTGGACTACTCAGCCAATACCTGATCACACGACAAATTCCAAAATTGTCATTAGAAATTCATTTTTGCAATTTGAAATTTTTCAAAATTCTTAAAAGTCCTGCTAGGGCCTTGTGTGTTAAGTCCCTGTTTAGCATTGTCTTTTAGAGTTTAAAAGTTTGTTAAAAGTTTGAAATTAGATTCTAGAAACAGTTTTAGATTCTTTAAAAAGTATTCCAACTCTTAGCAGAATAATGTCTGATACAGAGATGCAGGTGGTGGAACTCGACACCGCACCTTACCTCCATCTTAAGATGAGGGAGCTAAGGTCTCTCTGTAATATAAAAAAAATAACCATTGGCTCCAGACCTACCAAAATTCAGCTCCAGGAGCTGTTGGCAGAGTTTGAAAAAGCCAACCCCTCTGATGATGACCTCACAGAGGAAGAAATTAGTGACTTGGAGGCCAATGTCCCTCCTCCAGTCCTAAATAGGGAGAACAGGACCCCTCAAGTCCTGTCTCCAACTGTGTTAGTCAGAAATAGTGAGTCCCTCACAGGATGGTCCCACATTTCTGAAATCACTGAGGATGCTCTCAGTGAAGATGACCTCCTGTTAGCCAGGATGGCCAAAAGATTGGCTTTAGAGAGACAGCTCCTAGCCATAGAAAGGGAAAGACAAGAGATGGGCCTAGGACCCATCAATGGTGGCAGCAATATAAATAGGGTCAGAGATTCTCCTGACATGTTAAAAATCCCCAAAGGGATTGTGACAAAATATGAAGATGGTGATGACATCACCAAATGGTTCACAGCTTTTGAGAGGGCTTGTGTAACCAGAAAAGTGAACAGATCTCACTGGGGTGCTCTCCTTTGGGAAATGTTCACTGGAAAGTGTAGGGATAGACTCCTCACACTCTCTGGAAAAGATGCAGAATCTTATGACCTCATGAAGGGTACCCTGATTGAGGGCTTTGGATTCTCCACTGAGGAGTACAGGATTAGGTTCAGGGGGGCTCAAAAATCCTCGAGCCAGACCTGGGTTGACTTTGTTGACTACTCAGTGAAAACACTAGATGGTTGGATTCAAGGCCGTGGTGTAAGTAATTATGATGGGCTGTACAATTTATTTGTGAAAGAACACCTATTGAGTAATTGTTTCAATGATAAACTGCATCAGCATCTGGTAGACCTAGGACCAATTTCTCCCCAAGAATTGGGAAAGAAGGCGGACCATTGGGTCAAGACAAGGGTGTCCAAGACTTCAACAGGGGGTGACCAAAAGAAAGGGGTCACAAAGACTCCCCAGGGGAAGGGTGATGAGACAACCAAAACTAAAAATAGTAAAGAGTCTTCTACAGGCCCCCAAAAACCTGCACAGGAGGGTGGGCCCAGAGCCTCTTCACAAAACAATGGGTACAAGGGTAAAAACTTTGATCCCAAAAAGGCCTGGTGTCATAGCTGTAAACAGCATGGACACCAAACTGGAGACAAGGCCTGTCCCAAGAAAGGTTCCACTCCAAACTCCCATCCAGGTAACACTGGTATGGCTAGTCTCCAAGTGGGATCAACAGTGTGCCCAGAGCAAATCAGGGTCCACACTGAAGCTACTCTAGTTTCTGAGGGTGGGGTGGATTTAGCCACACTAGCTGTCTGGCCGCCTAACATGCAAAAATACAGACAGCAACTCTTAATTAATGGGACTAGAATAGAGGGCCTGAGGGATACAGGTGCCAGTGTCACCATGGTGACAGAGAAACTGGTTTCCCCTGGCCAATACCTGACTGGAAAAACTTACACAGTCACCAACGCTGACAATCAGAGAAAAGTACATCCCATGGCAATGGTTACTTTAGAATGGGGAGGGGTCAATGGCCTGAAACAGGTGGTGGTCTCCTCAAATATCCCAGTGGACTGTCTGCTTGGAAATGACCTGGAGTCCTCAGCATGGGCTGAGGTAGAACTAAAAACCCATGCAGCAATGCTGGGTATCCCTGAACTGGTGTGTGTGAAAACAAGAGCACAGTGCAAGGCACAGGGTGAACAAGTGGAGCTGGAGTCTGGAAGAATGGCCCAGCCTACCAAGAGGAAAGGAAAGTCAGTTGGGAAACCAACTGCAACACAGCAAAAGAAAGGGAACCTCTCTTCTCAGGAAGAAGTTCTGCCCTCTGAGGGAACTGAGCCTTTGGAGCTTGAACCTTATCAGGTTGAGCTCTTAGGCCCATGGGGACCCTCAAGGGAGGAGCTGTGTAAGGGACAAGAAACCTGTCCCTCTCTTGAAGGCCTTAGGCAGCAAGCTGCTGAAGAGTCCAAAGGCAAGAAAAATGGAACACATAGGGTCTATTGGGAAGATGGACTCCTGTACACTGAGGCCAGAGACCCCAAACCTGGTGCCACTAGGAGAGTGGTAGTGCCTCAGCTGTTCAGGAAGTTCATCCTAACATTGGCCCATGACATTCCCCTTGCTGGACATTTGTGACAAACCAAGACGTGGGAGAGGTTAGTCAACCACTTCTACTGGCCCAATATGTCCAACATGGTTAAGGAGTTTTGCCTCTCCTGCCCCACCTGTCAAGCCAGTGGTAAGACAGGTGGGCATCCAAAGGCCCCCCTCATTCCACTTCCAGTGGTGGGGGTTCCCTTTGAAAGAGTGGGTGTGGACATAGTTGGTCCACTAGAACCTCCCACAGCCTCAGGAAATATGTATATCCTGGTAGTAGTGGATCATGCTACCAGGTATCCTGAAGCTATTCCCCTTAGGTCGACTACTGCCCCTGCAGTAGCCAAGGCCCTCATTGGTATCTTTACCAGAGTGGGTTTCCCTAAGGAGGTGGTGTCTGACAGAGGTACCAACTTCATGTCAGCATACCTAAAGCACATGTGGAATGAGTGTGGAGTGACTTATAAATTCACTACACCATACCATCCACAAACTAATGGCTTGGTTGAGAGATTCAACAAGACATTAAAAGGCATGATCATGGGGCTCCCAGAAAAACTCAAAAGGAGATGGGATGTCCTCTTGCCATGTCTGCTTTTCGCTTACAGAGAGGTGCCACAGAAGGGAGTAGGATTCTCACCCTTTGAACTTCTGTTTGGTCATCCTGTAAGGGGACCACTTGCCCTTGTTAAAGAAGGCTGGGAGAGACCTCTCCATGAGCCTAAACAGGACATAGTGGACTATGTACTTGGCCTTCGCTCTAGAATGGCAGAGTACATGGAAAAGGCAACCAAAAACCTTGAGGCCAGCCAACAGCTCCAGAAGTTTTGGTATGACCAAAAGGCTGCACTGGTTGAGTTCCAACCAGGGCAGAAAGTCTGGGTTCTGGAGCCTGTGGCTCCCAGGGCACTCCAGGACAAATGGAGTGGCCCTTACCCAGTGCTAGAAAGGAAGAGTCAGGTCACCTACCTGGTGGACCTGGGCACAAGCAGGAGCCCCAAGAGGGTGATCCATGTGAACCGCCTTAAGCTCTTCCATGACAGGGCTGATGTGAATCTGTTGATGGTAACAGATGAGGATCAGGAGGCAGAGAGTGAACCTCTCCCTGATCTTCTGTCATCAGACCCAAAAGATGGCACAGTAGATGGAGTGATCTACTCAGACACCCTCTCTGGCCAACAGCAAGCTGATTGTAGGAGAGTCCTACAACAGTTTCCTGAACTCTTCTCCTTAACCCCTGGTCAGACACACCTGTGTACCCATGATGTGGACACAGGAGACAGCATGCCTGTCAAAAACAAAATCTTTAGACAGTCTGACCATGTTAAGGAAAGCATCAAGGTGGAAGTCCACAAGATGCTGGAATTGGGAGTAATTGAGCGCTCTGACAGCCCCTGGGCTAGCCCAGTGGTCTTAGTCCCCAAACCTCACACCAAAGATGGAAAGAAAGAGATGAGGTTTTGTGTGGACTACAGAGGGCTCAATTCTGTCACCAAGACAGATGCTCATCCAATTCCAAGAGCTGATGAGCTCATAGACAAATTAGGTGCTGCCAAATTCTTAAGTACCTTTGACTTGACAGCAGGGTACTGGCAAATAAAAATGGCACCTGGAGCAAAAGAGAAAACAGCATTCTCCACACCTGATGGGCATTATCAGTTTACTGTTATGCCCTTTGGTTTAAAGAATGCCCCTGCCACCTTCCAAAGGTTGGTGAATCAAGTCCTTGCTGGCTTGGAGTCCTTTAGCACAGCTTATCTTGATGATATTGCTGTCTTTAGCTCCACCTGGCAGGATCACCTGGTCCACCTGAAGAAGGTTTTGAAGGCTCTGCAATCTGCAGGCCTCTCTATCAAGGCATCCAAATGCCAGATAGGGCAGGGAACTGTGGTTTACTTGGGCCACCTTGTAGGTGGAGGCCAAGTTCAGCCACTCCAACCCAAGATCCAGACTATTCTGGACTGGGTAGCTCCAAAAACCCAGACTCAAGTCAGGGCATTCCTTGGCTTGACTGGGTATTACAGGAGGTTTGTGAAGGGATATGGATCCATTGTGACAGCCCTCACTGAACTCACCTCCAAGAAAATGCCCAAGAAAGTGAACTGGACTGTGGAATGCCAACAGGCCTTTGACACCCTGAAACAGGCAATGTGCTCAGCACCAGTTCTAAAAGCTCCAGATTATTCTAAGCAGTTCATTGTGCAGACTGATGCCTCTGAACATGGGATAGGGGCAGTTTTGTCCCAAACAAATGATGATGGCCTTGACCAGCCTGTTGCTTTCATTAGCAGGAGGTTACTCCCCAGGGAGCAGCGTTGGAGTGCCATTGAGAGGGAGGCCTTTGCTGTGGTTTGGTCCCTGAAGAAGCTGAGACCATACCTCTTTGGGACTCACTTCCTAGTTCAAACTGACCACAGACCTCTCAAATGGCTGATGCAAATGAAAGGTGAAAATCCTAAACTGTTGAGGTGGTCCATCTCCCTACAGGGAATGGACTTTATAGTGGAACACAGACCTGGGACTGCCCATGCCAATGCAGATGGCCTTTCCAGGTTCTTCCACTTAGAAAATGAAGACTCTCTTGGGAAAGGTTAGTCTCATCCTCTTTCGTTTGGGGGGGGGTTGTGTAAGGAAATGCCTCCTTGGCATGGTTGCCCCCTGACTTTTTGCCTTTGCTGATGCTATGTTTACAATTGAAAGTGTGCTGAGGCCTGCTAACCAGGCCCCAGCACCAGTGTTCTTTCCCTAACCTGTACTTTTGTATCCACAATTGGCAGACCCTGGCATCCAGATAAGTCCCTTGTAACTGGTACTTCTAGTACCAAGGGCCCTGATGCCAAGGAAGGTCTCTAAGGGCTGCAGCATGTCTTATGCCACCCTGGAGACCTCTCACTCAGCACAGACACACTGCTTGCCAGCTTGTGTGTGCTAGTGAGGACAAAACGAGTAAGTCGACATGGCACTCCCCTCAGGGTGCCATGCCAGCCTCTCACTGCCTATGCAGTATAGGTAAGCCACCCCTCTAGCAGGCCTTACAGCCCTAAGGCAGGGTGCACTATACCATAGGTGAGGGTACCAGTGCATGAGCATGGTACCCCTACAGTGTCTAAACAAAACCTTAGACATTGTAAGTGCAGGGTAGCCATAAGAGTATATGGTCTGGGAGTCTGTCAAACACGAACTCCACAGCACCATAATGGCTACACTGAAAACTGGGAAGTTTGGTATCAAACTTCTCAGCACAATAAATGCACACTGATGCCAGTGTACATTTTATTATAAAATACACCCCAGAGGGCACCTTAGAGGTGCCCCCTGAAACTTAACCGACTATCTGTGTAGGCTGACTAGTTTTAGCAGCCTGCCACAAACCGAGACATGTTGCTGGCCCCATGGGGAGAGTGCCTTTGTCACTCTGAGGCCAGTAACAAAGCCTGCACTGGGTGGAGATGCTAACACCTCCCCCAGGCAGGAATTGTCACACCTGGCGGTGAGCCTCAAAGGCTCACCTCCTTTGTGCCAACCCAGCAGGACACTCCAGCTAGTGGAGTTGCCCGCCCCCTCCGGCCAGGCCCCACTTTTGGCGGCAAGGCCGGAGAAAATAATGAGAAAAACAAGGAGGAGTCACTGGCCAGTCAGGACAGCCCCTAAGGTGTCCTGAGCTGAAGTGACTCTAACTTTTAGAAATCCTCCATCTTGCAGATGGAGGATTCCCCCAATAGGGTTAGGATTGTGACCCCCTCCCCTTGGGAGGAGGCACAAAGAGGGTGTACCCACCCTCAGGGCTAGTAGCCATTGGCTACTAACCCCCCAGACCTAAACACGCCCTTAAATTTAGTATTTAAGGGCTACCCTGAACCCTAGAAAATTAGATTCCTGCAACTACAAGAAGAAGGACTGCCTAGCTGAAAACCCCTGCAGCGGAAGACCAGAAGACGACAACTGCCTTGGCTCCAGAAACTCACCGGCCTGTCTCCTGCCTTCCAAAGATCCTGCTCCAGCGACGCCTTCCAAAGGGACCAGCGACCTCGACATCCTCTGAGGACTGCCCCTGCTTCGAAAAGACAAGAAACTCCCGAGGACAGCGGACCTGCTCCAAGGAAAGCTGCAACTTTGTTTCCAGCAGCTTTGAAAGAACCCTGCAAGCTCCCCGCAAGAAGCGTGAGACTTGCAACACTGCACCCGGTGACCCCGACTCGGCTGGTGGAGATCCGACACCTCAGGAGGGACCCCAGGACTACTCTGATACTGTGAGTACCAAAACCTGTCCCCCCTGAGCCCCCACAGCGCCGCCTGCAGAGGGAATCCCGAGGCTTCCCCTGACCGCGATTCTTTGAACCTAAAGTCCCGACGCCTGGGAGAGACCCTGCACCCGCAGCCCCCAGGACCTGAAGGACCGGACTTTCACTGGAGAAGTGACCCCCAGGAGTCCCTCTCCCTTGCCCAAGTGGAGGTTTCCCCGAGGAATCCCCCCCTTGCCTGCCTGCAGCGCTGAAGAGATCCCGAGATCTCTCATAGACTAACATTGCGAACCCGACGCCTGTTTCTACACTGCACCCGGCCGCCCCCGCGCCGCTGAGGGTGAAATTTCTGTGTGGGCTTGTGTCCCCCCCGGTGCCCTACAAAACCCCCCTGGTCTGCCCTCCGAAGACGCGGGTACTTACCTGCAAGCAGACCGGAACCGGGGCACCCCCTTCTCTCCATTCTAGCCTATGTGTTTTGGGCACCACTTTGAACTCTGCACCTGACCGGCCCTGAGCTGCTGGTGTGGTGACTTTGGGGTTGCTCTGAACCCTCAACGGTGGGCTACCTTGGACCAAGAACTAAGCCCTGTAAGTGTCTTACTTACCTGGTTAACCTAACAAATACTTACCTCCCCTAGGAACTGTGAAAATTGCACTAAGTGTCCACTTTTAAAACAGCTATTTGTGAATAACTTGAAAAGTATACATGCAATTTTGATGATTTGAAGTTCCTAAAGTACTTACCTGCAATACCTTTCGAAGGAGATATTACATGTAGAATTTGAACCTGTGGTTCTTAAAATAAACTAAGAAAAAATATTTTTCTATAACAAAACCTATTGGCTGGATTTGTCTCTGAGTGTGTGTACCTCAGTTATTGTCTATGTGTATGTACAACAAATGCTTAACACTACTCCTTGGATAAGCCTACTGCTCGACCACACTACCACAAAATAGAGCATTAGTATTATCTATTTTTACCACTATTTTACCTCTAAGGGGAACCCTTGGACTCTGTGCATGCTATTCCTTACTTTGAAATAGCACATACAGAGCCAACTTCCTACAGTTGCTATACCCAAGCACTACTGGACATGTTGGGTGAGATCTTACCTCTGGATCCAGATGATTGCATACACTCTTTGTTAGCTGAAACTGTTCAGGATGCAGCCATATTTGTCATCCATGCTAGCCTGGACACCATGGCCTGTATGGGTAGAGCTATGTGAACCATTTAAATGTGTCAACACAATGCCTGGATGAGGTCCACTGGCTTCTCTTGAGAAGCTTGAACATACTTGATGGACATGCTTTTTGATGGCTCATGTCTGATTGGTGAGAAGGCAGATTCGGCCCTACAGCTTTTTATGCCTACAGCTTCATCCCTGCATGCTGGTATACATATCACTTGACATATACATAACTTGCAAGTCATTTTAAATGAGGACCCCACAGTTGGTACATCTTCAGCGTCTGGCCTTGTGCAGAGAATCCTTGTTGATTTATTTATTTATTCATTTATTTTTTTAAGCAATGATTCAAGGAGATCATATAAGGGCTTTGGGTGGGCAAAACTGGAGGTCTGCAAGAACATTTTAGGCTCCTGAGGACTGTGTTGGCAGCTATGAACACACCTATGGCAAGAACCTCTGGCCCTCTGAATTGAAGGGTAACCTTGTTTTTTGCAGGGGGTTGGGGTGGGGGTGGAGGAAAGATGGAGTGGCTCTGCCACGGAGATGGCACCCCCCGTAATGCATTCAGCTGTGTGGTGCTGGATCGAAGGACAGAGTAGGTGGCAGTGTATCTACAAACTGCTGGCCTTGATGCTTCTAAATCAGGTGTGTTTGGAGGCTATGTGAGGAATACATGGCAAGTTGATTATCCCTGTAGTCCCCCCCCTGACTGATTCTGAAGCAGTCAATTAATCAAACCACAGTGAAGGATATAGCACCAAATCAGGAGTCTGTCAAATCTGCATCTGGCAGGGTGGGCACTGTAACTAAAAGAAAACAAAATAGGGAAAACCTCCCTCTGGACATTGCACCAAAAAAGCAATTGTATGTATCTGCAAGTCTGCCTATTCTTCAGCTGGGATTTAACTCTGTAGATGATGTTCTAAGGGATTCCCAGGGCACAGAACTGATGTCTACAAATCATTAGGTTATTGGGGCCAACTCAGGTGATATGTATCCTGCTGAGGGGCTAACAGATTTCTTTTTAGCAACTTTAGGTCCTGTAGCTATTGTATCTGCCCCTGTGCTCAGATCTTGTATTATGGTAAGATTGGGAGCTCACTAGAACATGCTCCTGTGTGCACTGTTCATTCTTCACCCTCCTGTCAAATTATGATATGTTACAGGCAAATAGAGAAGAATAAAGGAAGGACTCATTCCTGAAGGTGGCACATATTAAAACGCAGGTAGGTGATGCTGTGTAAAATGTCCAAGAATATAGACATTCTTCATGGCAGACTGAATGATATTGAAAGTCTCTCCACCTGGCTGCAGTCAATAATGCAACAAACTGGTCCACATGGAGGACCATGAAACAAAGTTCAAGACTATTGCTCATAAGTTGGAGGATATGGAAAATTGGATGTGCCCCAATAATTTGTGGGTGTTGAGAATACCAGAGGGGCATGAGGGTGATGACACCAGAGGATTTATTGCTCTTCTACTTAATCAAGCATTCCCCCTACTTAACGATTCAAACATTGACTGTCAGGTGCTGCACGCTTATTAATTCCCTTTTCGTAAGCCAACTAAGGGCAGAGCCCTGAGGTACAAACAATATTGATTTACATGGGCCATTAGGTGTACCAGCTGGCTCGCCCACAGAGCCCCATCACATTTTGTGGTATTGAGTTTTCTGTTAGATTGGATTTCTGCAGTGAGACTTTTGTGCAGATGGTGGCTCAGAGAGTTGATTCTAGCCTTTGTCAAACTGGGGGCCTCAATTTCTCCTCTTGAGTAAATAAAGTTAAGAATTCTCCATCGAGGTCAAACACATTTTTCTCAGTATCTGATCAGAGCTCAATAATTTTTAAATCTTGGGGGCAGGACAAGATAAAATGGTAAATGGACATGGCGGGCTCTTTTTAGTTTTTATTCTCTCTTTTTCTACGGAAAGTGCGACTTCAATTATATGCTTTTCGCAGTTGCTTGATGTAGCCAAATTTCCTATTTTATCTTTCTCTGTGATGGAGCCTACCTCTTTTTAAATGTTTACTAGGTGATGGTCTGGGTCTGCTCAGAGGTCTGGCACTGGGATTGATCCGTGACTATCCAAAGTCTGAATTTTGACATATTTTTGGGGTGGTTGTGGTGGTGTGTGGGGGGGGAGGGGGGGTCCTTTTTTCCTTTGGGAAATCAGGATAGCTATGGGCACATGAGTTGGTACTGGGAGGGGGTGACGGGTTAAAGATGAGGTTTTTGGGGGTGGTTCTCTCGAGGTTACTCTTGTTGGGCTTTGCCCTGTGTGGGGTTTGCAGAAGGCAGCAAAGGTAAAGGTTCAGTTGTTTTCTTTAAACATGTTATTCAGAAGGCTGTGTTCTTCATGTCTATCTATGGCCAGCAATACACTATAGTAGCCAGGATATACATTTACTTATTTGGAACGTAGACTAATATCTGCGTCTAAGCTCAGATATGTGAAGGGAAGGGAATCGCACTCAAACAGCATTAGCTCTAACAAGAGACTATTAACTTTGCCGTAGACTAAACAAATTAATAGTTTGAGCTATAAGATCCCTCAGGCAATAGGCAGAGAGGACCCACAAACGGTGGGGGTGCTGGGGAAGGGTGCCCCGTTGGCTAGAAGCCTTGAGTGGTAAGTATAGAACATCAAAATTGATCAGTCTGTGAGGTGGATCATCTCTCCTATTGGGAATGTCAATTTTCGATTGACTATTTACAATCTCTACGTACCGAACAAGGATCGCACTTCAGTTTTTAATTTTCTTCTATTAGAGTTGAGCCAATGTTGAGCTCCTTGTCTTTATTTGTGAGCATTTCAATTTAACACTTGTTAGCGCATCGGACCTTAATAAGTATACTTACTAGGGGACGTGAATAGGTTGATGAACCTTTTGACTCGCAATTAAGAAGTTCTTACCATAGCTCCAGTACATAATCAATAAACAATCAACAACCATTAGTAATCAATAAAATCAATAGTCAGTAAATGTCACACACCATGACTTTTCAGCCATGAATAAACACACCTTTAATACATTTTAGTACGTCTATTTCCCTATATTAACTATGCTAAGTGTAGGAGGCTGGCCTGGTTTGTAGTGGGTACCTTGGGACCTTACACCTTATACCAGGTCCAATTATCCCTTATTAGTGAAATGTAGTAGTGTTCTAGCAGCTTAGGCTGATAGAGGTAGCTATAGCAGAGCAGCTTAGGCTGAACTAGGAGACATGCAAAGCTTCTGCAATACCACTTATAGTTACACAGTACTTATACACAAGTAAAGACAATACTCCGTGTTACCAAAAAATAAAGGTAGTTTATTTAGGTGACACAAGGCCAAAAATATCTTAGAGGCAATACTCCTTCTAGAGGTAAGTATGATTCACAATATATACACTAGAATCAATCAATCAATCAGTGTATTTGTAGAGCACACTACCACCCGTGGGGGTCTCAAGGTGCTGAGAGGGGGAGGGGGGAGAGAGAGAGAGGGTGCTGCTACTGCTCGAATAGCCAGATTTTGAAAGTCAGCAGGTCTTCGGTCTGTCGTAGGGGCAAGGGAAGGGTGTTCCAGGTCTTGGCGGCAAGGTGGGAGAAGGATCTGCCTCCGGTAGTTGCTCTTCGGATGCAGGGGACGGTGGCGAGGACGAGGTCGGCTGAGCGGAGTTGGCGGGACGGGGTGTAGAAGGTGAGTCATCTGTTGAGGTAGGCTGGACCTGTGTTGTGGCGCGCCTTGTGTGCGTGGGTGAGGAGCTTGAAGGTTATCCTTTTGTTGACTGGGAGCCAGTGTAGGTCTCTCAGAAGGGGAGTGATGTGGCTGTGGCGGTAGGCATCGAGGATCAGGCGTGCGGAGATGTTTTGTATGCGTTGCAGTCGTTTGAGGAGTTTGGCTGGGGCTCCTGCGTAGAGGGTGTTTCCGTAGTCAAGTTTGCTGCTGACGAGGGCTTGGGTGACTGTTCTTCTTGTATCTGTGGGGATCCATCTGTTGATCTTGTGGAGCATGTGGAGGGTGTTGAAGCAGGATGAGGAGACGGCGCTGACTTGTTTGGTCAATGAGTGTTGACTCGAGGATGATTCCCCAGGTTACGTGCGTGGTTGGTGGGTTTTGGGGCTGCTCCCAGAGCGGTCGGCCACCAGGAGTTGTCCCAGGCTGAGGGGTTGGCGCCGAAGATGAGGACCTTCAGTTTGCTGTTCCTCATCCATTCAGCGACGGCCTTCATTCCTTCGTGGAGGTTGGATTTGGCGGTGAGGGGGTCCTTGGTGAGGGAGAGGATCAGTTGGGTGTCGTCGGCGTAGGAGATGATGTTGAGGTTGTGCAACCGGGCGAGCGGGGCCATGTAGACGTTGAAAAGTGTAGGGCTGAGTGACAAACCTTGGGGAATGCCGCAGATGATCTTGGAGGCTTCGGAGCGGAAAGGGGGGGAGGTGGACGCTCTGGGTTCTGCCGGAGATGGAGGTGGTCCTCTCCAGAGCTTTGTACCGGATCCCTGCGTTGTGGAGGCCTGTGCGTAGGATGTGGTGGCAGACGGTGTTGAAGGCAGCCGAGAGGTCCAGGAGGATGAGGGCCGCGGTTTCGGCGTTGTCAAGCAGGGTCCTGATGTCGTCGGTGGCGGCGATGAGGGCGGTTTCAGTACTGTGGTTGCTGCGGAACCCTGACTGGGATTGGTCCAGGATGTTGTTTTCTTCAAGGTAGTGAGTCAGTTGTCTGTTGACTATCTTCTCGATGACCTTGGCCGGGAATGGAAGCCGGGAGATGGGGCGGAAGTTCTTGAGGTCACTCGGGTCTGCCATGGGTGACTTGAGTAGGGGTTTGATCTCAGCAGGCTTCCAGCTCTCGGGGTGGGTCGCGGTCTCGAAGGAGATGTTGATGACTTTGCGGAGGTGGGATGCGATGGTGGCGCTTGCTTTGTTAAAGATGTGGTGCAGGCATGGGTCTGACGGAGATCCAGAGTGGATGGTGCCCATGGTTTTGATTGTGTCGTCTTCGTTCACGTTGGCCCAGACGAGCAGGGGGTCGTAGTTGAAAGTGGGTGGAGAGTCTGAGGGGTTGGTAATCGGCGGGTGGTCTGGCTGTTGAAGCTGTCATGGATGTCTGTGATCTTGTGGTGGAACGAGGCGGCGAGGGAGTTGCACAGGTCTTGTGAAGGTGGGATGTCGTTTGGGCTGGAGCTGGGGTTGGAGAGTCCATTCACGATGTTCAAGAGCTCCCTGCTGTTGTGTGCGTTGTTGTCTAGGCGGTTTTTTAAGGTTTTCTTGGCAGATCTGATGAGGTGACGGTGATTGCGGATGGCGTTCTTGAAGGTGGCTTGGTTGTCTGGTGTCTGTTCGAGGAGCCTCTTTCTGTCCAGTTTCCGACAGGTTTGCTTGGAGGTTTGAAGGTCTGAGGTGAACCAGCTGGCTCTCTTGTTGGCACTTCTGTTAGAAGGTTTATTGAGCGGGACGAGAGTGTTGACACAGTCGTCGATCCAGCGCCAGAGGTTGCAGGCTGCGAGGTTGGGATTGGTGGGTTTGGTGGGTGGTTTACGGGCGAGGCTGGTGTTGTTCAGCTGGTGTTCAGCTGGTGTTCAGCTGGTGTTCAGCTGGTGTTCAGCTGGTCTTGGCTGATTTTGCTCCAGTTGCGGCGGGGGATCTGTTGGGTGCGGTGGTGCGTGGTGGGTTTCTAGAAGGTGAAGTGGATGCAGCAGTGGTCGGTCCATGGGAGTTCGGTGGTGTGGCTGAAGGTGACGTGGGGGCTAGCGGAGAACACAGGGGTCCAGCGTGTGGCCAGCGGAGTGTGTTGGGGTAGTGACGAGTTGTCTGAGTCCGAGGGTGGCGAAGTTGTCGATTAGGGTGGTGGTGTTGGGGTCGTTGTTATTCTCCAGGTGAAAGTTCAGGTCGCCGAGGAGGATGTAGTCGGCGGAGGCTAGGGCGTGCCTGCTGACAAGGTCAGCGATAGAGTCGCAGAACTGAGGCCGTGGTCTGGGGTGTCTGTAGATGAGAGTTCCTCTGAGGGTGGTGTTGGGGTTGGTGTGGATCTGGAAGGGCAGGTGTTCGGCGGTGCTGAGGGTGTCGTCGGTACAGGTCATGACCCTGATGGTGTTCTTGCAGAGGACAAGAACTAGACACCAAAATAAGGTAAGTAATTAGACATAGGATAGTTTAAACAATAGCAAATACTATAGAATGCAATGGGAGAAAATAGGGCAACACAAACCCTATACTAAGAAAGTGGAATGCGAATCACAAATCCCCCCCCTAGACAAGTGTAGTGTGTAGAGAATCACTGGGAGAGTAAGAATACCATAAAGGTAAGTAAAATACCCCACCCAAGAGCCTAGGAAAGTAGGGGTAAAGTACTGCAAGTTTCCTTAGGACACACTACAAGTCGTGATTAGAGTTATTGCAAGAACCAAGCATGACTGCAAACAACAAATGGTGGATTCCTGGACCTGAAGACCTGCAAAGAGGAGACCAAGTCCAGAAGTAGGAAGAAGTTCCAGGAAGGACAGAAGCCCCTGCCAACCTAGAAGAGGGTGCAAAAGAAGAGTCTCTGGTTGGACGAAGACTGCAGAAATGCACCAAAGGAAGATGGCTGCGGGTTCCTGCGTTATGCAATGGATGTCCCACATGGAGATGTTGGATGCAGGTGAGTTTCGGCGCTGGATTCCTCAAACAAGCCTTGGTTCAAGCAAAGTCGCATTTTGCGTCAAAGTGGCGCTGCCTGGACCCAGGAGGGGCCTGGGGGCCTCAACTCGGACTGGAGGCGGCAGAGGGGGCTCCCAACACTGGAGGGAGCCCACAGATGACCAGGCAGCACCCACGGGGCTCCTAAAACCCGGGGACAAAGAAGGTGCAAATTGCGGTTGTTACAGTACTAAAAAAAGAAGGTCCCACGCCGCCGGAGGACAACTCAGTGAGTTGGGTGTCGCAGGATAGAGTGCTGAGGACCGGGGCCAGGCTGTGCACGAAGGACTCTTGCATATAGTGCACAGGGGCCTCAGGAGGTGAAGATGACGTGGTGCACAGGAGTACTGTCACAATCGAGGAAGGCAAGCTCTTACCTCCTCCAAATTTGGACAGCAGGACCTTAGGACAGTCTGTGTTGAAGGGGTCCACCACCTGTGTTCCAAGGAGCACGCTAGTCGCCAGGAGAGGAGTCCAAGAGAACTGGTTGTTGTGTTAGTCACTCCCCTGCTCCAGCAGGCACCTTCTGTCACTCCACGGGAGATTTCTTTGGTCCTTCTGGATCGGGGTGAAGACGGGGAGTCCCCAGAGCTTGCACACTGTGGAAACTGTTGCAGTTGCTGGCTGGAGATGAAGTTGCAGAGGAAAAGTAGCCCTTCTGGATACTTTGTTGCTGTTACAGCGGTTCCTGGGGAAGTCTGTGGTCGATCCGAGGTCGGAGGAAGAAGTAGTAGTTGCAGAGGATTCCTGATGGAAACTTGCAAGCAGAATCTAAAGAGAAACCCACAGGAGAATCCCTAAATAGCCCTGAGAGGGGGATTGGCTACCTTATCAGGAGGGGTCTCTGGCATCACCTGCTGCACTGGCCACTCAGAGGCCTCCAGAGTGGCCAGTGGAGGAGCTCTGGGCACCACCCCTAGGGTGGTGATGGACAGGGGAGTGGTCACACACCCTCCTTTGTCCAGTTACACGCCAGAGCAGGGACTGGGGGTCCCTGAACTGGTGTAGACTGGCTTATGCAAGGAGGGCACCATCTGTGCTTTACCCTCCTCCCAAAAGAAATGCTTTGTTCTGCCTTCCTGGGACTGAGCTGCTCAGACCCCAGGAGGGCAGAAACTGGTCTATGAAGTGGCAGCAGCTGTAGCTGCAGTGCAAGCCTCGGAGAGCTGGTTTGGCAGTACTTCGGGTCCATGGTGGAGCCCCCAGGTTGCATGGAATTGGTTCTCCAATACCAGTTTTGGAATGGGGTGGGGGGGACAATTCCATGATCTTAGACACCTTACATGGCCATATTCGGGCTTACCATTGTGAAGCTGCATATAGGTATTGACCTATATGTAGTGTACGTGTGTAATGGGGTCTCCACACTCACAAAGTCTGGGGATTTAGCCTCGGACAGCATTAGGGGCACCTTTGCTAGTGCAAGTGTGCCCTCACACTTAGTAACTTTCCACCTAACCTTCAGCAAGTGAAGGTTAGACATATAGGTGACGTATAAGTTACTTAAGTGCAGTGAAAATGGCTGTGAAATAGTGTGTGCACTATTTCACGCAGGCTGCAGTGGTAGTCCTGTGAAATGGTTTGTCTGAGCTCCTGATGGGTGGCAAAAGAAATGCTGCAGCCCATACGGATCTTCTGGAACCCCAGTGCCCTGGGTACCTAGGTACCATATACTAGGGACTTATAAGGGGGGGTCTAGGGTGGCAATTGAAATTGGTAAATGAAGTCACTATCCTATAGGGACAATTTTAAAAGAGAGCATAAGCACTGAGGTTCTCGTTAGCAGAGCATCAGTGACACAGTTGAGCACTACTGACAACACACACTATAGGCCTCAAACTATGAGCACTGGGGTCCTGACCAGCAGGATCCCAGTGAGACAGGCAAAAACATACTGCCATACAGGTAAAAATGGGGGTAACATGCTAAGAAAGATGGTACTTTCCTACACAAAGGTCATGTAGATTAATCTCTAAATCAAATGAAGCACATACAAAAACAATACTGGTTGTCCAAAGCGGCGGAAGGAACGCAATCTAATGAAGCTTGAACCACGACACATTCTAAAGCTACAGTGCAAATCAATAGCAGAGTCAGTTGCGACAAAGGATATAACATACATGGAAATTCAGCAAGTTAATTCATCAATCATTGGTCCCTATAATTGCTGTCAATTGTGAGGACACTTAACTAACATCCAACTAGCATCAGCATGTTGGGCTTCATGCAAAACAATATAGAGAAACAAATTTTGGAAAAAATCTAATTATGGATCTGTCAAAACAGCGCAGTTCGTACCTAGAAAGAAAAAGCATAAAATGCATGAGTCACATTTCATTATATATACCTATCCTCGGTATGGGTCAGCAAAGCAGAATCAGTCTTCGTACTCAGGTCATCAGTATATCAGCAAGCATCAGGCTCTCTCAGTCCGAGAATATGAGCCTAATGTTGGTAGGAATCGCAAATCTCTCCTAAAGTCTCTTCTTCTCTCTAAGTCACTCTAGATCTGAAGAAGTCTCCCTCTCCTAAAGTATAGACTAGCGGGAACATCATCTCCTTGCAGTCATTTCTCACGAAAAGCTTCTGTTAAGCACTTTTAACAAGACCATGGACATTTCACATTTTAATTCACTTGGTCAGCGTTTTTATTAACCGCTGAGAAATACAGCTTCTGCATGAGGCCTGGCAAAATAGGCCAAGACACTTGCTAAGTTAAGGCCTACAATTAATAAAGCTAGTGCATACTTCATAACCCTTAATATGACATATTACTGCATTAATCTAATACATATTCAATATTTCATAAATAATAATCATTATTTAGTACATTTCGTGAACAGTGGTGGCCATTTCTTCGAGATCAGATTTCCAAATGCATGCATTATTTTTCCACGTCATTCATTTTCTACATAAACGTATTATTCAAAATACATAAACACTCATTAATAATTTCTAATTAAAACACTTACGCTAGCACACTCATACCCGGATCTGACTTCACCTCAGTATCGCTGTTAGCACAGCAGCAAATGAGTCATTGCATTCATTGAAGCTGGTCATTAACTTATAATGGTCTTTCTGATATTTGGCTGGTATGTCGAGGTTAGGAGCAGGGTCATGCATTGTATTTGGCCTCACATTATGCTTTTCCAGACACATATGGTCCTAGCAAGCAGTTTCATTAAACCAGCTCCTGCAATTAAATTGAATCTGTGGGATTTTTCAGATAATAATGCTTTATCAGTGCATTCTAAATTTAGGCACATCTGGGATCTCTCGTCCGTGGTGGTGTTTGATTGAAAATTATTATTGGATCATTTGTATATTAGCCATTTGTCTGACTGCCTGAAAGAGTACATTCATTTTAATAAAGATTCGGCTCCCTCAATAATTGTGTGGAATGCGCTGAAAGCCGTGATTCAGAGTCACTCTTAAGTTATACTGCATTGTGGGAATTAAACAAAAGATATTAGGGGAGCAGTCTTGTGCTGAGCTTCTGGTGGAAGTAGAATATTCTCAGTGTATTGGCAGCAGTTCTTTAGAAAGAAATTAAACAGTATTTGAACAACTATTCTTTGTGTGATGATACTCAAAAGGATTTGGGACAGGCCTACTGGAAATGCCATACAAAACAGATTTTATGCTTTGAGAGTAGTGAAGAGATAGGACATTTGCTGTCATCACAGAATAGTAAGGGAAACAGTTTCCAAGAACTTAATCACTAGTATTCGAAATGTAGCAGATCAGAAGATGTTAGGCCCCTGTGGCTGTTTTGGCAGCATTTTGCAAAATTTACTCAGCTCTTTGTGAGGAGTATCCTTTACAAGAAGGGATTGATGGCGGTTTGCAGTCAGTGAGACTACCTTGTTTAACAACCTTTTAACACGAAGAGCTGGATATGCCAGTCACCTCCGTCGACATTAGGAAAGCATTGTTTCAGTTGGTTTCAGGTAAAGCATCAGATTTAATCCCACCTGAGGTTTATAACGTTTTTTCATATATTATCGCGCCTAGGTTTGAAGAGTTGGTTAATTCCCCCTCCCTTTTTTCTTCGGGACCACTATCTTGGGTGGAAGCTTATATTTTAGTTTAAAAAAAAAAAAAAGGAATAGAGCTTTTCAATTGTCTCGTATTGTCCGATTTCTCTGAATTCAGTTAAAAAAATGCACACCTGCGTCCTCACGAATGACCTTGCATCTGTTATTTCTACTCTAGTAGCTACAATGCAGCATGGCTCTGCTCGTTCTTTAGATTTTCACCTTGGCCATTTCAACTTTGGATGTGGCAGAAGTGCTTCAGAACCCCACAGGAATAAACTTACTGGGCGCAGAGAAAGCATTTGACAAGGTCTCCTGAGGCTTCCTGTGGTCATAATGGCTCAATTGGGGCTAGGAGACCATTTTATCACCTCAGTCAAATCTCTTTGTACTCGAATACATTGCATGGGTAGACTGTCGGATAAAGTCCTGCTCAATTGGGGAATTAGACACGTTATCTTCTTTGATTTTATTTTATTTATTTATTTTTGCCTCATTGTAGCTATAACACTTTATTCAGATGTTAAAGTTTCTAGATTGCGGCTCAGCTGGTTTAAGACTAAAGTCCAGGCATATGCAGGTAACATTGCGATCTTAACATCTTCCCTGGCTAGAGTACTATCGAGGAGACTGCCGGCCTGTTGGGCAAGGGTTCTGGGTATAACCTAAATATTATCTCCAGATCATCGATATGTAAGAGAACCCATATTTTTAGGGGTTCAGATTTCATCCGATATGAAGGGTATTGTTAACCTTAATAATTATGAGGCACTTTATCATGAACGATTGACAGTTTTTTGCAAATAGGACAAGCTTTATTTTGGGGGTGATTGAAAGATGCAACCTTATTAAAATGGCCTCTCTGTCTGTTAAGATAAATACCAGTATATCTTCCCAAGCTCTTCTTTAGAAGGGTCGAGACAAGTTGGTGGAAATGTATCTGGGAATATTCAACAAACAAAAAAAATCCTTGATGGTTTATTTACCATTTTGCAGTTATTGTAGGATGTGGCCGGTATGGCGCTCCCCTCACTATGGTTATGATTCATTTCTTCTTTTGGTGTCAGGCTTTTAGCAGTTATGTGCTTACACAGCTGTCAGGTCCTTTTCCATAAAATCTGCCTTTTTATCGCGAGTTGATTTCCTTGCATGGCTTGATTAACAGTCTATTTTAAACACACCAGGCCTAAAACGCTCTGTTTTTCTTAAGGTTCGGCTTTCAATTAGAAGATGGTGTAATATCCCGAGCTTTAATTTGTATATGTCTTTTGCATGTAACCCTAATATGCCTTTGTTATTCCATGGTGGTTATTTACAGTTATGTTGATATATTCGCTTAGAACGGTTTTGCCAACTGTTTTGTGATGGGGTACTTCTTTCTACAGAGCTTATTTGGTATGCATAGGCAGTCTTTTTTTATTTTTTTAGGTATTTGCAGGTTAGGGGTTTTATAACTCTCCTTCCAGCTAATGAAGTCACAGCGGAGCAAAACCGTTTTTTGGAGTGTTTTTGCTGCATGCAGAAAAGCGTCCTTTCTGGCACTTTTTACCAGAATCCCATGAGCTGTAGTCCTAAAGAAAACCATTTTACGTATTTGGTGGGTAAGTTGGCTAAGAACCTGGGAACTTGGGTTGCCCTGTTTCTCTTGTGGATATTAGACTTTGGACCTGATTACGACCTTGGCGGAGGGGATTACTCCATCACTAGTGTGACGGATATCCCGTCCACCGTATTGTAAGTTCCATAAGATATAATGGAACTTGTAACATGGGAGGTGGGATATCCGTCACCTTTGTCACTGCGTAATCCCCTAAGCCAAAATCAGGCCCTTAGTGTTCAGCTGGCCCAAAATGCACTTAATGTATCTTGGACTCAAAACTCATTCATTTAATAGTTTATGTATTTATTACACACCTTATCGTTTGGTTAGAATGGGTTTTAGAGTGACTTTTAATTGTTTATAGTGTAAGGGGATAAATGCTGACACCACTTATGTTTTTGCAGCTGCCTAATTCTTTTACAATCTTGAGCTGTCTTATTTAACAAACGGAACAATCTGGTACTGTTGGATGATAATACAGAATAATCTTAGTAAATTTAGGCCAATGAAGCTCTGGGTACCGTTGGGGAAATGTTGCTTTTTATATGCCTGGCTACCTACATGAGATTTTACAAAGTGTATCTTGTTTATTTGTCTATTCATGGGTATTCTAGTGGTATGACACATTAATTAATTTTTGTAAGTTATGTAAATATATTTGTATATTTATGCTGTGGTAATGTATTTTTGTATTTCAATTAAAAAAATAAAATGGCACCCTCAGGACCTTTCAGGTCCTGTCAGGCAATCATCCTCTCTCCACCCCCACCATTCAGTTTTTTGCCCTTTTCACAGTTATGCCAGAGGCTTTGTGTATTGGCATAGCCAGGCTCCACTACCTACGGAACAGGCCTCCCAGCCCTTCAAAATCAGGTCCATACTTCCAACAGACAACAACCTGGTAATTCAGGACAGCACTGGTATTAATATTTCGCCCCTCCGACCACAATTTCTAAGCACCTTTAGTGTGTTCTTATTGATGCACAGCCTTTCCAGTAGAAGGTAGGTTTAGCCACTTCCTGCTGGGGGTAGCAACACTTTGCATCCAACAAATGGGTTCTGCAGATTGTCCAGAGGGACTCAATCTGCCATTCATTTTAAGCCACTACACTTGAAACTTACTTCAGACCACTTTTTGTAGAACCATGTGTCTTTATATCAGGAGGTGCTGGCTCTTTTAGCCAAAGAAGTCCTAGAGAGGGTGCCAACCCCGTAAGCAGGGACTGGGTGCTATACTTGCTACCTCTGTGTGCCAAAAAAGGATGGAGGCCTATGTTAAATGTTCACACTCAATGCCTTCCTGCGCAAGGGCAAAAACAAAATGCTCACCCCGGGCCAGGTTCTATTAGCCCATGATCCTGGAGACTGGATGGGGACTTGGAATCTGCAGGGTGCTTATTTTCAGAGTGTTGCCTGGTAGGCTTACAGATGCTACCTGTGTTTCAAGGTGAGCCACGAGTACCTCCAGTGGGCCATGCTTCCTTTCTTCCTCACCAGTGCCCCTTGGGTGTTCACAGAGGTGATGGCTTTGGTCAATGCCCATCTTCAAAGATTGTGATTACCAGTTTTCTCCTAACTCAATAACTGGCTGTTGGAGACTGGCTTGCCACAGCTAGACGCAGACCACCTCCAGAATATAGTGAATCTCTTGACATCATTGAGGTTTCTCAGTCTCAACCTGTTGAAGCCACACCAGAATCATTTATGGAAGCTGTCTTTGGGGCGTCTTGACTTGCTATCCTCCTGCACCCTGCTAACCGACCATACCAGGGAACACGTGCAAACATTACAGTGGTACCTAAAATCTCAGTTTACTCACACCTCAGATTCCTTCCAGGTGTTGGTGGAGACTGCAGAAGACCTCAGTAGTGGCGTATTGACTGCAATGAGATCACCGTCAGACCCCTCTCTCTGCCCTCCAAGGGTCAGCGGGTGTAGGTTCTGATGAACAACACTGCCATGCAGTGTTGCATCAAGCAGGATGAGTTGGGGCTTGGGTCTCTGTGCCAAGAGGCTCTAAGCCTCTGGTGTTGGGTGGATCTGTAGGGCATTTCCCTGGTGGTACACAACCTGGTGGGATCATTAAACACCTGGCAGACACTCAGCCAGTGATGCCTATTGGATCATGAATCGCACTCTCAGGGGGTGGCACAAGGCATCTTCTGAGAAGGAGGGTGAACCCTGGCTAGATTTAATCACCAGCTCTGAGACTGTGCAATGTCAGCATTTTTACGCACCAGTTTCCAAGAAGGCTCTCCTATGCTCATTCCACATAGTGAGGCATGGGACTCCTTTATACCTTTCTGCTGCGGCATCTCCTGCCGAGAGTTCTGAATACCATCAGGAATGACCAGCCCCAAGTCATTCTAGTGGCATTGGATTGGGCCAGTAATATGGTACCTGGAACTCCTGAGCTTCAGCATCCGTCTTCCGATCAGGCTGCCACTTTGGGAGCAAGTTCTATTGCAGCTTCAGGGCAGGGTATTGCACCTGAGCCACCTGCACCTCCATGGGTGGTTATTGCACAGTGATAATTGAGCCCCTTTGATCTTCTTCTGGAGGTCATTGATGTTCCGACAGTCAGCTTGAAAGAAATCTGTGTATGCAGGGTGTTGAGACAGATTTGTGGGTTGGTGCTGTATGCTGCAGTTGGACCCGTTGCAGGCTTAACTGTTGGATGTGTTTGCATTGTCTTTTTTTGCTCACCACATTGTTTCTCTAGGCAAAGTTAAATGGTGCCTTTTGACTATTATTATTATTATATTTTTTTTTTGCCGGACCAATCATCCTTGTTCAAATTACCAATTGGGAAGTGTTTTCTAAAAGGCTTACATTGCAGGTTTACATCTAAGCCCTTTGTGATGCCACAGTTGGGCTTTAATCTGGTTCTCATATTCCTGATATGTATCCATTTTAAACCAATGCACAGATGTCCATTGTGCCTACTCACCTTAAAAACTATCCTCCTGGTTGCCTTGGCATCAGTTCATTGGCTAAATAAACTTCTATCCCTTTCAGTCTAGCATCCCTATTCCACCTTTTTCTGGACAAACTGGTGTTAAGGACTCAAGCTGCACTGCTGCCGAAAGTGGTAAAGCCTTTTCATGTTGGTCTAGCGATGAACGTTCCCACCTTCTTTGTTCCTCCTCATCCCTCGGAAGAGGACGATAGACAACTTCTTCTGGATCAAATGAGAGCACTTAATTTTGACATCAATCTTACCAATGACAATGAGTGGATGATCTGCTCTTTGTGTGGGCCACGGGAGAGAAGGGCAAGGCAGTGCAGAAACTGTATATCTCTCGATTGATAGTCCTTTGCATTAAGTTTAGCTTTGCATAGACTAAGTAGCTGCCTCCAGAAGTTCTAATGGCTCACTTTATCAGGGCCCAAGACTGCTATATCTGCATTGGCACTTGGAGTGCCTGTCTTGGATGTATCAGGCAGCCCTATGGGCATTTTGAATGCGTTTCCTTGAAATACTGATGCCTCATCAGTAAGATCTGCCAGGATCGTCACTTAGCCTGCTTGGTTCTTTAGGACATTGTGAGAAAGTAACCTCTTTTTAGCATGGTTACCCCCACTTTTGGCCTGTTTGTGAGTATGTGTCAGTGTGTTTTTACTGTGTCACTGGGATCCTGCTAGCCAGGACCCCGGTGCTGATAGTTTGTGGCCTAATTGTGTGTTGTCATTAGTGCTTAACTGGGTCACTGAGGCTCTGCTAATCAGAACCTCAGTGCTTATGCTCTTTCTGTTTTTAAATTTGTCACTATAGGCTAGTGACTTCATTTACCAATTTCAATTGGCACACGGGACCCCCCTTATAAGTCCCTAGTATATGGTAGGTATGTACCCAGGGCTTTGGGGTTCCAGAAGATCCTTATGGGCGGCAGCATTTCTTTTGCCACCCATAAGGAGCTCATATAGACCCTTCCACAGGCCTGCCATTGTAGCCTGTGTGAAATAGTACACACATTATTTCACAGCCATTTTCACTGCACTTTAGTAACTTATAAGTCACCTATATGTCTAACCTTCATTTAATGAAGGCTAGGTGCAAAGATACTAAGTGTGAGGACACCCTTGCAGTAGCAAAGGTGTCCCCACATAGTTCATGGCCACTTCCCGGGACTTTGTGAGTGCGGGATGCCATTACACGTGTGCACTACATATAGGTCAATGTAGCTTCACAATGGTAACTCCGAATAGGGCCATGTAAGGTGTCTAAGATCATGGAACTAACCCCCATTCCAAATCTGGTATTGGGGAGCCAATTCCATGCATCCTGGGGGCTCCACCATGGACCCCCAGTATTGCCAGACCATCTCTCTCAGGCTTGCACTGCAACTACAGCTGCTGTCACCTCAGACAGGGTTCTGCCTTCGTGGGGTCTGAGCAGCTCAGTCCCAGGAAGGCAGAACAAAGCATTTCCTTTGGGAGGAGGGTGTTACACCCTCTCCCTTTGGGAATAGGTGTTACAGGCTTGGGAGGGGGTAGCCTCCCAGAGCCTCTGGAAATGCTTTGAAGGGCACAGATGGTGCCCTCCTAGCATAAACCAGTCTACGCCAGTTCAGGGGCCCCCAGTCCCTGCTCTGGAGTGAAACTGGACAAAGGAAAGGGGAGTGAGCACTCCCCTGTCCATCACCACCCCAGGGGTGGTGCTCAGAGCTCCTCCAGTGTGTCCCAGACTTCAGCCATCTTGTTTTTCAAGGTGTGGGGACACTCTGGAGGCCTCTGAGTGGCCATTGCCAGCAGGTGACGTCAGTGACCCCTCCTGATAGGTCCATACCTGATAAGGTAGCCAATCCCCCTCTCAGGGCTATTTAGGGTCTCTCCTGTGGGCTTCTCTTCATATTCTGCTTGCAAGTTTCCATCAGGAATCCTATGCAACTACCACTTCATCCTCTGACCTCAGATCGACCGCAGACTTCTCCAGGAACCGCTGTAACAGCAATAAAGTATCCAGAAGGGCTACCTTTCCTCTGCAACTTCAGCTCCAGCCAGCAACTGCAACAGTTTCCATGGTGTGCACGCTCTAGGGATTCCCTGTCTTCACCTTGATCCAGAAAGACCGACGAAATCTCCTGAGGCACTCCCCTGTTCCAGCAGGCACCTTCTAAGACGACGAACGGTTCTCTTGGACTGCTCTCCTGGCGATGAGCGTGCTCCTTGGAACACAGGTGGTGGACCCCTTCAACACACTGTCCTAAGGTCCTGCTGTCCAGATTTGGAGGAGGTAAGAGCTTGCCTTCCCTGTTTACGACAGTACCCCTGTGCACTGTGTCATCTTCACCTCCTAAGGCCCCTGTGCACTATTTGCAAGAATCCTTCGTGCACAGCCTGGCCCAGGTCCCCATCACTATATCCTGCTACGCTCAACTCGCTGAGTTGTTCTGCGGCGGTGTGGAACCTTCTTTTGTAGTGCTGCAACAACCGCAATTTGCACCTTCTTTGTCCCCGTGTCCTGGGACCTCTGTGGGTTCTGCATGGTCATCTATGGGTTCCCTCCAATGTTGGAGCCCCCTCTGCCTCCTCAGAGTTGAGGCCCCCAGGTCCCTCCTGGGTCCGAGCAACGCCACTTTGACACAATCTGCGACATTGCTTGAACCAAGGCTTGTTGGACGAATTCAGCGCCGAAACTTGCCTGCATCCAACATCTCCACGTGGGACATCCATTGCATCATGCAGGAACCCGCAGCCATCTTCCCTTGGTGCATTTCTGCACTCTTCGTCCAACCGGGAACTCTTCTTTTGCACCCTCTTCTAGGTTGGCAGGGGCTCCTGTCCTTCCTGGAACCTTCTCCGACTTCTGGACTTGGTCTCCTCTCTTTACAGGTCTTCAGGTCCAGGAATACACCATTTGTTGCTTGCAGTCTTGCTTGGTTCTTGCAGTAACTCTAATCACGACTTGTAGTGTGTCCTAAAGAAACTTGCAGTACTTTACTCCTACTTTCCTGGGCTCTGGGTTGGGGTATTTTACTCACCTTTGTGCTTTTCTTACTCTCCTAGCGATTCTCTACACACTACACTTGTCTAGGGGGGAATTCGTGATTCGCATTCCATTCTTACTATATGGTTTGGGTTCCCCCTAGACCTATTTTCTCCTATTGCATTCTATAGCATTTCCTATTGTTTGCACTATCCTATGTCTAATTACTTACCTTATTTTCGTGTCTAGTGTATATATTGTGTATAATACTGAACTCCAGAAGGAGTATTGCCTTTAAGATATTTTTGGCCTTGTGTCACTAAAATAAACTACCTTTATTTTTGGTAACACGGAGTATTGTCTTTTATTGTGTACAAGTACTGTGTAACTATAGTGGTATTGCAGGAGCTTTGCATGTCTCCTAGTTCAGCCTAAGCTGCTCTGCTACAGCTACCTCGATCAGCCTAGGCTGCTAGAACACTACTACATTTCACTAATAAGGGATAACTGGACCTGATATAAGGTAAAAGGACCCAAGGTACCTACTTGCAAACCAGGCCAGCCTCCTACAGACATACCCTCCATATTGGGAGGTACTGATTTGTTAACTGTTCTCACAATCAGGAATCTGCAGTTAGAATTATCCATCAGAAGAACAAATTACTTACCTTTGGTAACACTCTTTCTGGTGTTATGACCTTCCTCCCACCACCTCGTCGTATGGTATGGTCTCTTCCATCTAAAAATATCCAAATCTGGGAATCTGCACACTGGCTCGTTCAGTTTGCTAGTGGGCTTCATGTCTGGGGGCATGGGAGAGTTCTTGAAAGCAACTACCATTGCTGTGTCTAGGTGGCACTTTCATCCAGTGAAACAGCATTGACGCATTCTCACACAGGGTTACCTACCTGTGCTTTTGAGTTTTACAGATCTAGTCTGGTGAAATACACAAGGAGAGACTTCTGCGGTTATATAGAGTATCCACCAGAAAGAACATTACAGAAGGTATGTCACTTGGTCCTTGTGCATTCAGGGCAGGGAACATTCCTGTGTACTATGCAGTGGACATTACTTTCAAAAGCCTGCCTGCTTAGTTTCACAGTTCTGAACATGTAAGACTCTTCAGGCTTTATGATGTTTTCTGCTCATTTGTGTTGCTTGCTTTCAAATGTGCACAATGTGGAAAATGCATGCTTTTTAGGCCCCAAACTATGGAACCACTTGCAGATGTATTTGCAGAATACTCAGTATTTTTTAGGTGCTGCCTCCCTTGAAAACACATAACTAAATCCTCACTAAAGACAGAGGTATTGTGACATTAAGCAGTTACAGTGCCCATCTGTTTGGGAGTCTGATCACTGTGTCAGCAGTACCTCGAATAGTCCCACTGAGATACCCACATAGGAGCCAAAGCACATTATCCCAAAAGCCTGTCCCAGATTACCATGGGTACAGATTCCCATTAGTACGCTTAACATAGCCCTTTTTATCTTATGTATAATACTTTTCCTTAGTGCATGTTAGCTTAGAAGTACTTTTATTTTAAAAGCTAACGTACCGATTGGACCTGACCGAACCATGATTCGATTATCTGATGCATATTGAGTACTGAGGCTTTAACCCCACATCACCTCCAGGAGGAAGCCGTGGAATACATCACTTCCCTGATGCTCTGCTAAAGGTATGTACTTGGTGCTCAGTTTTTGGCACGTTATCAGCCCCAGGACGCCCATGATAAAAAGGCTTTTATTGCAGTCTGAGCCAAACAAGCCATGACTGCTATGGGACTGGTGAAAAAATTCCCACAGCCATTGTTTTCTAACGGTACATGAAAGAACAGAAAAAGATTCTACAAATATAAAGCACAAGTAAAGAGTGACCGGAAGTTCACTAGGCCAAGAGAAAAGATCGAAATCGGGCTGGTGGACTTTGAGGAAAAGTAATTGTCAGTTTATCCAACCCTGAATGTGTTTGGTGCACGCAGTGAAACTGTTAAAAACTACAAGCACGTTTTAGCTGTCCTAGCGCGCCCGGTCCTTAGTAAGTACATTTACAAGGGGTATAGGTTGATGAACCTTTTGAATCGCATGGAGTATCCTAATCTTGCAGTGATCACTGAACCAATAATCAACATCAATAGATCAAGATCAAACACTTAAGAAACCACAAAGAAAAACATACTAATAAGAAATGACCATCACTCATGGAAAAGGTTAACAACTTTTATTCCCTATTGATTGCAATTCTAATCAATTGTTAATTATATCTTTATTAAGCAATCTTTATTAGTTCATCAATGAAAACATTTCTATCCAAGGGAAAACATAAGCAAGATGTAAACCATAAGTCGATGCATATCAGCAGTAAAGATGCAATTTCAGCAAATTAATTTGTCAGTCATTTGTCACCGTCAACGTCTCCCCTGTCAGCCTACCTAACCAAGACTAGCATTAGCATGTGGGTCTTCATGCGAAAACAATTTAGAGAAAACATTAATTTGGAAAAAATCTACCTAAAGAGAAAATCTACAAAACAGCGCAGTTAGTACCTAGAAGAAAAGGCACAAATTGTCAGTCACATTTTCATAGCAACCAGTCAGTCTTTGTCTACAGGTCATCAATGGTCAGCTATGGATCAGGCTCACAAAGTATACGCCATAATGTCAGCACCTCGGACAACATCTCCTGACGTCATCAACTTTCTCCTCGCAGTTCTGATCTCTCGCCCCCTGTCATGACTTTTTATTAGGGTCTCCCAGTCCATCCCACTAATTGCTAATTGGTCAGTCCATCGCAAATTATGACTTTAACCTATAGTTTTTGTTTACCAAATCTTTAATTTTGCATAAGTCTTATGTCCCATAAGACTGATTGGTTCTTCTTGCGATGAGAACATCATCCAGCTCTTCAGGTAACAAAATTGTTGCATACAAGTCTTTAGTCAGTTCCTCTATTGTTCAAGTCCTGGGAAAGTACATTTAACCTACACTACACATAATTGTATCAAATTGTCCTTATCTTCTGTCCGTTGGTTCATTTGCAAAATGTTCTAGCTGAGCGGCTTGCCATTCCCGGTTACCAGTCCTGTGAAAGACATTCGATTTCTTCATGTTCAGAACAAGCGAGAGCCAGTGAAACCAGGCCTTTAGTCCGGCTAAATTACGAATATGAATTAAGATAAAACATAAGTTATACATTTCCTTATGACATATTAGTACTTTTCTTTTACATTTTTCTATTATTTTGCTTCTGTTAGTACACATGTTGACAACTCCCCGAGGGCACATTTTCGAGCGCGCTCATTTTTCTGTGCATTTTTCTCATTAATAAACACACATTAATCATTAGAAATTTCTTAACTAACATATCTGCTTTATCAGCTGAAAGTGTATCTAGGTATGGACTTACATTGTAAGTGTGTTTGCTGGATAAATCACAAAGGGCTCATTGTTCACGTTGTTAATCTTCGGCCTCTCCCTTATCTAATGTCCCAGAAGTAAGCTGTTGGAATTTAAACAAATATATACGGAGGATCTTTCCTCGTCCCCTTCTTCCCCTAAAGAAGAAAGTATAATGTCTATCCAGCCTAGTTGCACTGTATGAACAAGATGTAATGGTGCTGATGTTGTGTAATAAAGGCAGACAGTTAAATTAATAAGTTGGACACGCTTATCTTGAATTTATATTGAAAGATAGAAATAGTAAAAATCCTTTGACAATTCAAATGTTCACAAAGTACCTCAGAAGCCAATTATAGCATGCTATTTAAATTGTGTTAATTTTCTTTGATATAAATTGTGTAAAATGAAATACACATTTGAACATTTGGCTAGTGGTGAAGAGTCCATGAACAACTCAATCCAAGTAAATATTAGCTAGGCTAGTCGCTTTGTTTAAAAAAATTAAATTAAAAAAAACAAAAAATAAAAACATGCTAGTGTAATGATTCATAAATGAAGTCACTACTATCAGACCACCTTTGCTGACGTGATTTTTTTATTTTAAAATAAAAAGATGATTTTTTTTTTTACCAGGAGAAATCATTTCTGTGTACTGTATATAATTTGATATGTATGGACATTTTGGATCCCGTTTCATTTTTCATACCGTTTCTAAGTGATACAGTGAGAGGTCACAACACTACATGCTTACATCACAATTTGTTTTTTTAAAGGGCCGGGGTGGCTTTGCTGAAAGGAATGCGGCCTGTGGCAGAATGATCTGTGATGTGCAAATTTCCGCCAAAGAGCTAATTCGGTGCAAGAGTTACCATCTGTCTGATCTTGTCCTTCAAATGCTGAAAACTGAGAGGATTGTCATGCCAGCAGAAAATATCCGCAACTCTTACAGGTATTGAACTTTACATTGAAATTCTCTCCCTTTTACATTTATGGCTGCTATTTCCAGTTGCTGAGAAAATGCAAATGGGACTTTGAGTTCATCAAAACCATTGAATGTAATTTTAATTATGACTGAGAGGTATAGTAGGAAGTTTACTTATAAGTTCCAAAAATGCCTTGCATGTTTTCAGTACGTTATCATCTATCTATAGTACATTAATAGTTGTGAGTTGTTGCCCATTTTTGGAGAAATACTCGGTGCACGTGAGGTTCACTCATTCCGGAGAACATTGTAACGTAAAGATAGAATAAAGGCATCTCTTATGTGTGATGGTTTACAGCACACATGGTTATAGGAGTTTGGGTATTAAAAAAAAAATCCTTTGTTTTCCAGAGGGCAGTCTGTAAAAAAGAGCTCATTGTTTTACTTGGTAGTTTAATTGAAGATACTAACCTCCAGTTGACAGGAGACTATCGATGTGAACCAGGCTTTCCTCGTGTTAACTGCATTATGCCACTTCACCGTTTGTTGTTCCCGATTGTTAATTGCTTCATTTTAGTTACACTAAGTCTGTTCTTTCCTTTATAGTGATTCTCAACATCTCCTCTACATGCTGGAGCACACTTGGATGGATGCTAAATTTATCTTGCAAATCATGTGTGAACTGAATGTCTTGCCGCTTGCCCTGCAAATCACAAACATTGCAGGGAATGTCATGGTAATGTCTGACCTCCTGTTAATCAAAAAATCCAATAAAAGTTTGCATATTTTTCTCGGTATCTTCTGTTACATTAAATGTACTCTAACAAACAAAGTTAGCACTATTTTTAATTGTTGCCATCACAGAATTATAACGGGCTATTGCCATTATCAGGGCATCGGAGCCACAAACTTGTAAAAAGTTATTTTGTATAAAGAAATGATTAAAATAAGAGAAATCATTTCATAAGCAAATAGTTAAATGTTCAAGTTCATAAGTCTCTAAAAAAATAATCAGTTGCCTAGGTGGCAGTTGCTTTAAAATAGTCTGACTTATCAATTAAAATGTTAAAGTTAAGTCAAAGTTCACAGCAGTTCACTTTCTTTTGTAGTTTTTAAGTTCAGTAAAAGTATATTTTGGGGCGAGAGTGCCCTCAGCGTGGCATGTGAGCTAACTTGCTGGTTTAGCATTTGCCCTGAGGTCTAGGGATGACTATAATAATGCTTAGAACCAGAAATGTCTCTGAGACCTGGAGGTTTGCACCCAGGGCCGGCTTTAGCACTGGTGGCACCCTGTGTGACAGTCATTTTTGGCACCCCCACCCCATGACCACCTCCTCGGATTTACTCACTACTACCCCACAAAGATGCCCCTCATCTCTCCATAGCTCTCTTTCACATATATTAATTTGTTTTAATGCACTGTAAAGTCTGGCCTTACTAATCCACTCAGCTAATCCACATAAAATATAGTTCTATTCTTTGCAGCAGGTATATTAACCCTCTGCGCTACTTTATGGCGAGTCGAAGCTGCTGTTGGCAAAACTCCCATTTCTCTCCCTAGCAGGAACATTAATCAGAAGAGGTATCCTGACATTTTAATTGTTTCCTGAAGGCTGGACGCACAAGGAACTTTTCAGAAGATGTTTTATAATCAGCGTCACCCTGAGGCTAGTGTCCCCCAATCTAGGTCAGCACCCGGTGCGGCCGCACCGTCCTAAAGCCGGTCCTGTTTATATCCTTCACGCTCTTATTTCAACAGGAGGCTACTGTTAGTGTCCTGGGTTGTTGAATTGATACTGCCATGGTAGCATACTGATTTTTGTGAAATAGGCCTTGCCAGACATTTCTTCTGTCTCAGAAAAGAGTGTAGCCTATCATCCCCGCCTACGCAAATGTTCACTTCAGTGTATCACACACAATCTTGCCCTGACATGTATGTGGGTTCATTGCTGTAGGAAAGTGGCTTTTTATGTGGTGTGATGGTGAGACCTCACCATCTAATATCACAATCTTCATCAAGTCCAGTTAGTTTTTTTTAAGGAAGCCTTAGATCAGTCCTGTGCATCTGTGGTATAGAGCAGTCTGGCTTAATCAAAGGAACAAGCATTTAGAAGTGCTAAAACAATGTTAGGTAAAAAACAAGACACAATAAAAATCCAAAATGAATCTAAAAAAAGTGCTTATTTTTATCTTAAATTAGACGCTAAAACAAAAAATCTAGGGGAACCAGAGATATGATATTTAAAAAGTAAGGACATTCTTTTAGGTATCAATAATATTTTGTAAAATGTAGTTCCTGAGCAGGCGAGCTAGAATGACTACCAACCCTCCCATACTACCACAATTGGTTGGGAGCCAGAAGCAGGGACCATTTAGATCTGGGGAGGCAGTTACCTGTCTGATCGAGCAGTCTGAGTCCTCACAGAAGATTTTATTGTGATTCAAGCAAAGAAATGGTCTTGATGCTGGGGATTGGGAATGATGAGAAGATGCTAAGGATGCTGAAGATGCTGGAGATGTGATGTGGAAGAGCAGCAGGGAGTGCTTCTTGGGCCACCCTTTGGTCCACAAACGTCAGGGGTTGCCTTCTGCCTCGGGACTCTCTCCCTCAATGCCCCAGTGAAGTGTAGTGCAGGTCCAGTTGCCACTGGTCTCTGGTTCCAGCAGTCTTTAGTGGTTGTCCACTGGTGAGTGTCTTTCTTGCAAGATGACCAGGGTCCACTCTGCCGATAGTCACAGGCCCATGAACTTTGGGACACCTCTGAAAGTCCTGGACTCTGTAGCCCAGCAGGCACTTCTGCAGCAGGCAGGTGATCCTGGGCTCTCACAAGTGCAGGTTTCCTTTAGCTTTTGTGTCCCTGCTGCTGAACAGGGGGCTAGCCACCGAGCCTTCCAAGTATCTTCTACCCTGGCTCAAGTGAATCCTTTTTCCACAAGTGGCCGCTGCAGAGAGAGTTCTCTTTGTTTTGTTCCTCAGGTTTAGCAGATGCAGTCCAGTCTTTGTTGAAGCCTCTCTTTGCAGGGTCCAGGGAGCAACAGGGCAGTCCTTCAGTCTTCTTGCCAGTCAAGCAGTTATTTTAAGACTGTGGGTTGGGGGTGCCACATTTGTACCATTGTGTCTTTATGGGAGGTGAGGACTCACTAGCCAATGGAGCAGTAGTTCTCAAAAGTTTAATCTTTCCACTTCATGTCACTTTCTAGGGGTTTGGCCCACAAATAATCCTAGGATACCCATCTTTACCATAAACGAAGGTGGTGCAAGCCTTATTCCCCTGTGATAAGCCCTGGGCACACCCCAGAGATCTACCTAGCATAAGGAGCCACTCCTCCTGGAAAACTGTTTCTGCAACTGGTTTCCCCCTAGGAAGGAGATGCCAGCCTTTCTGCCTACACAAAAGAGTGGGCAGATGGTGTCATCACCATTTGCTTCACTGAGTAGCCTATTTGAAGCTGGACAGTCTGTGGCCACTGCCTGGTAGTCCTCCTGCTGGAGGCGGTCACACCTCCTTCATTCTGCAATAGTTTGTTTCCTGTTCCAGGGAGCACGCCACACTTTCTAGCAGGAGGACAGCCTGGTGTCTCGGGAGACAAATGCTGCAGATAAACAGGAAAGGCTACCAAAGGTTTGGGCAACAAAGTGGTGACTTTTGATGTTCCCTTTCTATTAAAAGTTAACTTAAGTCCTATCTCGGCAATGAAGTATTATCTTTGGTGGTCCCAAATGAAAATTTGAAATTAGCATGGTGGCTAGGGAAACTCGATGTTAGCTAGTTGGACCACTGACCTTACTACAGTGAAAGTGGCAATGTCATATTTTCAATGTCGGGGCATGTTAATACAAAAGAAACATGCCTTTTTTAATATTAGGCACCTTGCATGGTGTGCTACCCAGTTCTTCTGAAGGGGTGGCTTACTAATTTTGAAAAGGAAGGTTTCACCTGGCAAAAGAGTTTATTTTAGCATCTGGAGGTGGCAGGTTTAAAGCTGTCCAACTAGGCTTCAGTCTCAGGCTTAGAGTCACGTTTTCAGCTTGCCACTGTAGTGGTAGCCAAATTAAGTGCTGTAGGCCACTAGTCACATTTCTTACTAGCCCTGGGTACCTCTTATAAAAATATATTAGAGACTTATAAGTAGGTTAAATGAGCTATTCTAGTATGAGTCAATGGTACACCTATTTTGGGTGTTAGAGCACATGCTCTGGTTCCTGGATAGCAAGGCCCACTACAATACAGAGTCAAAAAATCAGCAGCATCAGTCCAACAACATGGGACACAGTGGTGATAATACAAAAAGAGGTCCTTTCCTACAATTGTGTACTTGTGGCACAAACATGACAGCACTACTGTGAGTATTTGCTAGGACCGCTGGGATGCCTGGTTTACCATATCACATCTTGGAGTATGGATAGATCCTCCACAGGCCGTCTTTGGTGCAGAACTTCCAAGTCCAGCACAGTCTGACCAGTGACCATATCCGGCTAACCTGCACTCTCCCCCGATCATCCGCTAGACACCCACAAATGCATACAATAGGCATGTAAGATAATGTTTGTAGCCTGCACAGAATAAAATGGTCCATCGAATGTAAAAAAAGAACTGCTGATGCTGTTAGAGAAGGCGCAAGGGACCAAGGATCATCACCCCCGCATTGGGGAGGGTTCCTGAGCCTCCTACCTGGCAGATTTGCAGGAATGGAGAGCATTGTGGGTTATCGGGGGGAAAAAAAGCAGTCACACTCCAGAGCTATGGGCCCTAAAACAAACGGGGCTGCTCGGAACAACGTCCATGCCTGTCCCGTAGTGGAGACAATTCAGAAAGTCAGGAAGACCTGTGCAGCAAAAATTTGGGAAACTGCTAGACAAAAAGAAGACTCTGTGTGGGCAGAACTTTACAAAGCTACAAAAATTAAAAGCTCTGCAAAATTCTGGACAATGGTATAGAATAGATTGAGGAACACATGCAGGGTCAAGCTGTCAATTTCATCCGCAAAATGGACCAACTATATTTACAGCTTACACATATCAGAGATGGCTGATCCCCGCGGTTTAGTACTGCTATTTGATACACTGGATCGTGACCACGGAAACCTTGTGCAATGGGGCGAAGACATTGCTAGAGAAGATGAGATCTAACTCATACTAGCATCCTTTAGGACAGCAGGGGCTCCGGGTCCCAATGGCCTCCTCACTGAAATACTTAAATCAGCAATTTGGGGAATGGGCCTCCCTACTAAGCCCTCTTTTTAAGCACTGCATCCTGTCAAATGACGTGCACAACAGTTACAGAGGCGTAATTTTAACCTCGCTTCCTAAAAAAGGAGCGTGTGATGATCCAGCTAATTTCATGCTCCTAGCTCTCCTTGGCATTGGTGGGAAATGTTTTGGAAAAGTTTTGAACAGTGAGCTAGAAGATTGGGCCAATGCTAAGTCCTTATTTCCCATTACTCAATCGGGCTTCAAACGTGGTCATGGAACCGAAGACAGTTTGATAATTTTTTCATCTCTGATTGAGGCAGCCTCCATCAAAGGCGACCTTCCTCTGTACATAGCATCTATTGACTTTACTACTGCATTTGACAAAATGGATAGAATGAAACTATGGCAGAAACTGATAACAGGGGTATTCCAGAAAGCCTGTTGAGAGCTATTATGAGCCTGTACACCAACACCCGGGTGCAAGTGAAACTGTCACCAAACAGGGTTACGTTGCATAAGATCTCTACTAACACTGGGGTAAAACAGGGATGCATCCTAGCCCCCTCTTGTTCATTCTGTACCTGGCAGATATAAAAGCTGCACTAGCAGCAGCCCGTGCCTTTCACCTAAGTTTGCAGGCTCCCACATACACTGCCTTCAGTATACAGATGATGCACTGCTTAACACAATTGTTCATTGATAAGGGAAGCTCTAGTAACTATGCAGCCATCAAAACTTTATTTATCAGTAGGCGCATGGCTGGTCCTGTTTGCTTGTGATGAGGATGATATGTGGTTTCATAACAAATTTTTAACTTATCTTGTTCTTATTTTTAATGGTTATGTTTTTAAATAACTATAAAACAATAAACAGACAGTGAAGTGTATTGCTTCCAGTGCTTTAGTTGTGTAGTGGAGGCCCACACAATGAAATGAGGTAGGATGGAGACAGGGCTGCCTTGTCCGTCTACATTTGTCTGAGCACTGCCATTTGCTTTATGATACGGTAGAGGGGTGACTCAGCAGACCCTTTTAAGGTTGAGGGAGTTGCTCTTTAGTCTTTTTCTCATTGCTACTTCAGGAAGGCTGATGACTGCCATGTGCAGTGTCTTCACACTTTATTGTTGATGATGTTTGGGATACTCCTCTTTGAGGCCAGCATCACGATTACCTGTTGAGAGCCATCACTTTGCTTAAATGTGATGTCTGAACTGCAGAAAGGATATGACATTTGAAAAGGAAGCACCTAAAACCGGTTACAGAAATTTAGACTGGACCCACATGTCTTGTCTCGGAAAGGAATATAAAAGTAGGACCCAAACCATCCCATTCTGGCCCAGTCAAGGAGTGTATTTTGCTGTGCAGGAGGAGAAGGTTTCCAATGCAGGTATGTTCACAGGGTGCCACGCAGCCAGAAGAAGCAGACTGACATCAGAAGGGCAACCTGCACTTCTCAAGATGTAAAAGGTCACCTGGTCTCCCTGACTGGTTATTGTGGTGAACTGTGTGAGGATCACTTGCAGACCAGCAGTGTGCTTTTTAGCATGCATGCAACCTATTTGGAATATCTCAAGCTGTGGCTTCTTGATGTATAGCATATCTTGAGAAGCTCCACATTGAGCTTTAGAGGAGACCCTGCCCCACAGCTCTGAGGCCACAACAGCAAAGGCCAAAGCACCTGTTAACCAGACTGCTGTACTCTTGGTCTGAGCAGCTCTAGTGAAGAGTGAGGTTGCTGCTGGTTGCCCTGCACTACTTTTGAGGCTGTTGATTAGAGCCAGACAAGCATGCTGATTGGAGCTGCTACAGCTTTTTAGCTTTTTTCTCATACAGCATAGGTCCTGGAAATAAGACTGAGTATATATCTTTAAGTGTAGATTCAAGCTTGCTGTTGGGTAAATGTTGTCAGCATGAACATTTAGCTTGCTAGCCCACAAACTGACTTAAGGGTTATTTAAAGGTGGTGCTTGCTTGGTGAGGTCACACCTGTGCCTATTGTTGCCTATGTCCTGTTATCCCCTTTAGATACCAAAGAGTTTGAAGGCCCATGGAAGAGGAAATTAAAGGTGCTGGGACGCTCTGTGGTAACCCTTAGCCTGGAATATCGAACTCTGTACTAAACCCTTGTTGGAATGTGTAGTATTTCGTTTTGCTCTGACTTTAAAGTGATTCTCTTCTTTTAAGACCAGCATTGGGCTAGACATTGATTTGTTTGCTGGTGATTGACTTTTGAGTTCCTGAGAAGCCTTTGACTGCTTGCTGGGGTTTCGCCAAGAGTCAACTGCAGAAAGAGTGTTCTTGGCCCAAATTGCAAAAAGGCATGAGACAAACTACCCCCAACCACCATGATTGTGGACCATAAGCCCTTTTGTGCCCTGTAGCCCTTGAATGAGGTCTGACAGGAACTAATCACCTTAGACAAATGAGTTTTACAAATGATAAATGAAGATTAGGGTGTAGAATTGACGCACAAACCACCAAATACATGACCAAATCAACATGCATACTGATCATATTCAGGTCCCTTTAGGAGTACGGTCATTAATGCTTGAAGGATCATAAAAAGCTTCCCCACAAAGAAAGGAGTCCAAGTCTATTCTGTGAAGTTTCTCCACCTAGAGATGGACTCGAACATTGAAATCAGTATCAGAGTTGCAGGCTTTATGTGAATCTGTTAAGACTCAGAAATTCAAGAGGACAGTATTACAACATGTAATGCCTTTACTAATGCTAGATTTCCAGGCAATCGTAGAGCTAAAAAGTGCCTATTTGTAAATCCACACACGTTGCAGGCACCCGATAATGATGCCATTTGTAGCACTGAGAAAACTGCAATTTCAAAATAGTTTATTTTGCCATAAAATTAGCACCAGGAGTATTTTCACAATTTCTAGATGTATTGTATATATTAATTCTCAACACCATTCATTTGTAGCTCTATGTTGGTGACATGCCTGGTAAAGAGATTGTTACTGCAGTGCCATTGTAGTATAAACAAGACAATTTGATGCCTATAAAGTTGTGGTTCAAGTTCATGCTGAGAAAATCATCCTCCGTACCACCCCATCTAGATTTGTTTTGTGGAGTAGAGATAAGTATGTTCCCAGTACTGTCCACACCATCCATATGGAGAGTGCAAGCATGCTGGGCTAAGGTTAATCTTGCCCAGAAGTCACTATATGAAAAAGACAATTGTCATTTTTCTAGTGAATGGTGTCAAGTATCCAGGTTAGAGCTTTCATACACAAGCCTTAAGTGCAGGAATGGCTTGCAATTCAATGGCACAGCCTTTGTGGACTGTGAGGATTTAGTGGTTGTCACTCACAAATCAGAGAAAGCTTTAAAGTGATTGCCACAGGTCAGTAGTAGAACAGACGAAACACCAAGACAAGGTCATTGCACATTACATGAGGCTGCCACACATATTTATTTTCCACAGGTGAAGATTGGTGACTTTTGCATTGAAACTGTTCAAAGCCCAATACAGGACTCAAGGGTAGAAATTCAGACGGTCAGCACCACAACAATGTTGTCCTTAAGGAAGAAGGTCCTTGTTCCTACACATTGTCAAATTTGGCAAGTTGATTGGCACTGAGCCATTTTTTTCTAGATTTTCCAAGTGACTCCTTGCCAGTAGAACAGAATGTTATTACAGGTAAGTTGAAGACATTGTTGCGCTTTCCTCATGAGTGGGAGTTAAATCGATAAAGAAGACAATGGAACAAAAGATGTTGCCATTAATATTTTTTTTTCAGTAAAACATTAATGCAAAATGCCAAAACTTCACATCCAGGTACATGCGTCCCCTCTCCAGGGGCACGCACAGCCTTTCTCAGTTGTTTGAGGGCACCTCCCTATACTTTTCCCCCAACACTACTCAGAGGCATGGCAATCAACAGAGCAGTTGTAATACATGACCATGATTCTGATGGCACCAGATTGCACTGTAACACGCCTGACAACATAGCTATGGTACGACCATAAACCGCTCTTAATAACCATGCACCAGGGTGAAATATTTGGCAGTGGACCCTAAGAGACTAAATTTGGCAGTATCATCCCTGAAGTGATTGTGAGGACAGCTTAACTTGCCAGGCACATGTGTGAAAAGGAGAGGCAAGACGGCTGACAGCATGGATGCGTATGCAGCTAAACAAACATGTTTCGTGGTTTAGCACTAAAGATCATTAACACAACCTGACGATGAAAGAGGAATACTTCAGTACCTTTTTTTTTTTTTTTCCAGCAATCTTGATTTTGGTTAAGCTAATGTGCATTTTTCAGTATGCATGAGGGGGTTCCATGAATGTGTAACCTTTGAGCATTTTAACCAGGGAGGCATTTTCAGGATGTTGAAGTAGGTAATGTAGGTTACCACTTAGGTGTCCTACACCAAGCTGGCGCCATAATGTGGTTTTTAGTAGATTTATGTTGCATTTGTTTGCACAAATAAACAAGGAAATATTAAAATACGTTGTATCACCTTACAGTTCAACACCAGTGTCTAATGATACTGAGTGATAGGTTTATTGTGAGAAGAAATCCGACATTGCTGAAGTGGTTTCCAATTTTCACAATCAAAGTATTCCACTCTGTTTTCTCAAAAATCCTAAATGATTTAAAAAGAAGCAGAGCTTTTAAGATACAGGCAATAGGTCCTTATAGAACACTTAACGTTGGGAGAGGAAGTGCAGTCACAAAAAGACAACTGCAAAATGGAGTCTTCAAGCAATTCAGTTAGTCCCTGGCAGAGAAAAAAATGCAGTTGTGGTAAAGTGCTGATAACGTAGGATTGAATGGGTCTATGTTGGCATAAGAAGGAAAAATATAATTAAATGACATTTTTCAGCTGCACTCGGTATGCAATACATACTTTGACATCAATAACGCTCAGTGGAGGACATTAGCTCAAACAGGGCAGAAGGTGGTAAAACAGTTTTTTGCTACTTCGAGGTCTTCAGCTGAGCCCCATAGAAAAGGGGGTTGTGCTAATTGAATGTGGAATGCATTTGTGTTGTAAAAAATATACATATTTTCCTATAAGAAAGCTTTGTTTCTCAAAGCTCCTATAGACTCACATGGGATACTTTTTTCTCCCATGGGATAATTTTTCTCTCATGTGAATGAAAGTCTTGCGTAATAGAAGTGTATATAATTAAATGCATGGACCTTACACAACTAGTGAAAATTGAAGCTAAAGATAGTGGTCATGAATTTAAGTATTTTGATCTTTCTGTCAAAGTCATGGTTGGTCACACTGGATTCACCTATAGTAGACAACAAGAAAGTAAAACGTCTTTTAATGGAAAAGGACTGCTCAGTAGATGGGTAACTACTGCACAACATGTAACACAAGAAACGGTCAAACTGTATGACTAGTGTTACAGGTAAGCATCCATTTTCCAATGACTAAAGACAAGTAAACAATCACAAAGTGTTGAAAACCTTTAAAAATGTTTTTTTTTTAAAC